>NW_019091267.1:0-137041 GCF_002217175.1 Folsomia candida | reverse complement strand
AATTTGTGGCAAATTTTAAGCCCTGTTGTCACCGAGATGGTTTGGCATATCACTTGAATTAGACCACTTGCAATCCAGATATAACAAAAGGTTTGTCTGGCTTTACTTGTTGGCACGATTAAATCCCTCTTTGTGTCATATGTTACAAAAAGGCAGTTGTAAAAACTGTAATTTTAAAGAATTTTTGAATACTTGGGATAATTTTATCCATCTTTTGGCCTTTCTTTGGCTGGCGGAATGACGTTAGGGGAGCTTACTTGATTTCGTTCTTGTGCCGCTTTGACCTAAAGAAGGACCAAGTACTGGTTCAAATTTTAAATTTCGTGGCGAAAAGAAAAGGTAACGATAATACGCAATAAGAAACTATATTTTCGACATTACCATATTTCGGCATTGAAATGGTACTGAAATTGCATTGAAATGGTACAGAAATTAAAATGATATGGTACTGAAGTTGTATTGAAATGGTACAGAAATTGTGTTGGAATGGTACCAAAATTTTACCAAGCTTATATTGACCTTGTACTCTATTAATTAGGACTTTCATCACAACCTACCACTCGTCGTGAAATCATCATCTCCACCTGCTTGTCTTACTTGTTCATTCTAATTTACAAAACAGGGTGGATCATGTGTCTCTCGTTGGCATCGTTGACAACAATTACTCCCTGTTTTCCATGCCTCCTAACCTCCCTACTGTGCAATACCAACCCAACCGGAAGTCTTGGATCCATATTGACATAGACACACGGCCCTTTACTCAAGATATGTTTCGCCATTTTAGAATTTGTTCAATGGCAAGTAGCCTGTGCTTCTGGAAGCAGATTCAGTATCTCTGAGACAATTTCTGACCTTAGCGCAAGATTATCTAAGGTCAGATCTTAGATCAAATTCACAAGATTTTGATCTTTGTCTTGAGATTTGCTTAGATCATCTCAGATCTAAGCATGTCTCAAGACAATTTTCCTCTCTATGGAGAATAAACCCTGCGATGGAGGTGAGGGAAATTTGAAATGTTCTCATAAACCACGCAGTTCATTCATAACCATCTCCCACATTGCATGACTCCATCTTGGACAATTCTCGCCAAATTGTTGTGAACGGTTGTTTTTTTGGTAAGAACACCCCCAACCCACCATCAGAATAATAGTTTATTTTATCCTGTTGAATAAGAGTTATTTGGATTTTGGCTATAGATAACCCCCAAGGAAAGACGTTCTGGTTGCATTTTTTAACAAATTTTACAAAAACTAGAGGAGGAGGAGAGCTTACCCTTTGACCTCTTTCAACTACCTAACATCTGCAAGGAAGTGTAAGTGCGAGGTGAACATTTTAATGCATAAAATATATTGTTTAATTAAAGTTTAGATTGTCACGCGTTAATTAATTAAATCGTTATTTATTGCTTTTCTTTTTTTGTCTAGTTAGTAGGAAACATGATAAATAGCTAGTGTAAATAGTAAATGGAGTGACTAAAGTTTAAATATTGTTTCCTCATTATTTCAGGGAACAACTCCGTCATCATTGAAGTTTAAGGGGAGCAGCCGTTTGGTCTGGTGTGGCGTTGCAAAAGTTGGTGGTAGTGACGACGTAGGAAGAAGATCAATTTATTAAGGATATGACGTGATTGCGGCGATCAAGACAACAAATTGTAAAAGTTTCGTCACACGACGAATGAAAAAGGTCAAAGGTGAGGATGATAAAAATATTGTATTTAATTTAATGGAATATTTTAAAACGTGACAGTTTTTTCCTATAGGTTAACATTTATCTGAGAAAGAAAGTTTAACCAGACCAAACTTATCACGTAATAATTATACTGCGGAACTTGTTCCTTACACATTCAAGTAAGTTATTAAAATTTTCCCATTCCACAAAAATATTAAATTACACCACACCTACACAACTCAACCACACCTACACAACACAACTACACAACACAACTACACAACCACATCTACACAACCACACCTACACAACACAACCACACCTACACAACACAACCACACCTACACAACACAACCACACCTAAACAACACAACTACACAACCACACCTACACAACACAACTACACAACACAACTACACAACCACACCTACACAACACAACTACACAACCACATCTACACAACCACACCTACACAACACAACCACACCTACACAACACAACTACACAACCACACCTACACAACCACACCTACACAACCACACCTACACAACACAACTACACAACCACACCTACACAACACAACTACACAACCACATCTACACAACCACACCTACACTACACAACCACACCTACACAACACAACTACACAACCACATCTACACAACCACACCTACACAACACAACTACACAACCACACCTTTTAACAAAATTAACATACGCAAATTCGTCCACAGTTGGTGCTATAATATTAACGTGGGTTCCATCCACTACACCTAATATTCCTCTAAGTTTTTGCCTAGACAGATTGTAGAACGCGATCTTGTTTAACACTCTTTCTTCAATATTTGATGAAAAATTAATTGTTTCTCGAGCTTGGCCAATTGTGAAATGGGAAAAACTGTCAATAATTCTCGAAACACTTGACTGTGACACACCACTTAATGTACCCAAAGAATATTGAAAATTCCCCGACCTCAAATAACTTAAAAAAACTAATGTTTTTGTTTCAAGTGGAATTGAAGTTATTCTCTGTCCCTCGAGTGGTTCAAAAAAGTCACAAATAGCACTTGCACCCCACCAAGGGAGACCAAAATTTTTTCGAATTTCGTAATCACTTAGCTGTTCTAAAAGTTTACGTTGTTTTGGCACTCTTCTTCTTTCGTTTAGAAACCACAAAGGAACAGCCATTCCCCAATTGCGCTGACCATTAAGGCACTGACAGATTGGTGTACGAAAGGGAATACAAAATTTTACACATTTATTTTTATTTTTGTAAATTAAATTAACTATTTAAAGAAAGAAAAAAATACACGCAGCCTGCTGCTGATTTTTCCACTCAACCACCAGCGCCAAATATCATGGTAAGACTGATCCAAAGCTACTCGCGGAGTAGCTTGGAAATCCATCTCAGATTTTGCTTGATTTGAGACTCGTGAATAGGGTAATTCAGTAACGGTGGTCTAAGATCGACTTTTGTCTAGATTTTATCTAAGATTTGTCTTAGAATATTTTACTGAATCGACCTTTGATCTTGAGATCATCTCAAGATCATTTCAGTGTCATACTGAATCCCTTTCCTGGGGCTTACTACGTAATCATCTTTCTCGGCATGACAACATCTCGATTGTGGTTGGACTGCAAAATTTTGACGGCAAGTTGCGCCACCATCCAAAATCAGATCATTGCTTATAGAAGGATTCAGATATTTGAGAAAACTCTCAATTCCTGCATTCGTGACCGGATTTTCTTAACGTTGGCCTTTCTCGGTCCATTATTTCAGGTTTTGGCAGGCTTTGCACTCATAGAAGTTGCAAATTCCAAAAATATTTCAATCCTGGTTGGATGTGGGTTGATATACGTGGTCATTTTGATAATGACACTACTCAATTTCTGCGTAGCGGGACAAATTAATCGTCTTAGTTTGAATTGGATCAAATGTCGAGGAAGGCTTTGTAAAAGTAAAATTTTCACAAGGAAGATGAAATCTCTGGTCTCGGTGAGAATTCAGTATGGGTCGAATTTCGTAGAGGCTTTGACACCACTGGTGGTGCAGGAATTTTGTGTTCGACAGACAACTTCGTTACTTCTTCTTAGGCGATAACTTAACCTGTGAGGATGATGAAATAGAAATTTTAGAAAACCTAAGTGAAAATCTACTGATCGCCACCATTAAATATAATTTAAATCGAACCTCGTCTTGCCAATTTGTCCCCCAAATTCATATCCCTTAGCTAAACATGATTACCGCCTAACCGAATTGTAATGGTTTAGTTATGTGAAATGTGTAATCCAGCACTATATTTATTATTTGTCACTATGGTGATCATGCTTTCCTATTTTTCAGCAGTAATCCTAAAATGAAATTTTTATAGTCGATATGTAGTGATACTACGTAGTTAACAGCAGCCGTTACGCTGCTAGATGGAGACTATTAAAATCATAAAAATCACACTACACATTACAATCATAAATTGTGATGATCACAATAATCCAATGAAATCGCAGAACTGTGATTATCACAGTCGTAACACTGCCTACAAGATAGTAAATGTATTATCTAATTATTTACAAAATATACATGTATGTTGATCTATATCTTTATCAGCCTAAATAAAGTACATCATTATAATAAATGTACAAATTTATTTATTTATTTATTTAATATTTAATGTATTTTTATTCCAGATTGATTTTATGTATTGACAATTGTTCAACTATTCAAATTTATTAATTGATTTACACCATTAAATTATTATAACTTCGTTAAATTTAGTTTGCTCAAATATTCAATTATGTATAGCACCCAACCTTATTCACATTTGCCAGTATATTTTCGTCATCGCATTAATTGGTTCACGGCACGACGCACAAGTATTCATCTTCTGGATACAGCTGCCGCAAAAGGGATGTCCACACGATAGCACGAAGTCGACATCTTGCCCGACACATACTGGGCACAAAACCTGCAAAATACCAAATAATAAAAATTGTATGAGTTCAATACTAAATTTTTACAAAAACTTGTTAGACTTTTACTTCATTTTGTTAAAATTTCACCAAATTTTGCTAAAATTTTACTCCGGCTTGTTTAAATTCTACTAAAGCTTATTAAAATTTTACTCGAGCTTGCTAGAATTTTAGCAGAGCTTGTTAAAGTTTTACTTAAATTTTTAAAAATGATTTTCAGACTTACTAAGATTTTACTTAACCTTGTTAAAGTTTTACTCAAGCTTATTAAAATGTTTCTTAAGCTTGTAAAAATATTGGTAAGGCTTTCTAAAATCGAGTCAAGCTTGTCAAAATTTTACGAACGCTCGTCAAAAATCTTCCTATTAGGATTTTATTTGAGCTTAATAAGATTTCACTCAAGCTTGTCAAACTTTTACTCAAGCTTCCTAATTTTTTACAAGCTTTGCTAAACCCCACACACACTTAATTACAATGTTTTCATGAAAAACTTACTTTCCTATCCGGAGCTAAATACGATCTCCTCAACTCCTTCAAACTATTCCATTCCTTCTGCACGTTGCAAATTATACGCCCATATTTATTATTACTCTGTGCACTTTGACCACTCAGGGTCTCCAACTGTTTCCCGAATTTGACAAAGCTCTTATACTTCTCCTTAGCATTGTTCCATTCATCCAGCGTTCTGGGGACAAGATGTTCCAAAGTTCGGAATGTTTCTGCCGCGTTGCGCATCCATTCCAGAAAAATTGGGCCATCTCGTATAATCGATTCCAAAGCGTGTATCGCAGTTTCATGGTATTTTATCAACTTGGTGATTCTTTCGATAAGGTCGGTTTCACGCGAGATATCTTGTGGATTTTGCAGCATGGTAAGCTGGAAGTAGTGGAAAAAATAAATAAAAATAAAATAAAATTTTAACCAGTGTTCGCCGAACGAAAAATTCTATAATGCAATTTTTTGAAAAAATGCTTGTTTGCTTAAATAAGCAGCTTATTTGTTTATCAAAATAGCATGTTTTTTGCTGTTTTGTTTTATTGAAGCTTAAAACATTGGTAGTTGTATGGTATGCCGTAAGAGGGCGACTGTTAAAACAGAAAAACAGTAAAAAAAACATGCAAAAATCAATTTAGCATTACATCGATGCATGTTTTTTTGCTGTTTTGGCCAACACTGATTTTAACAAGTTATTAGTGATAATTAACCAGTGTTCCGACTTTGATAATCACAGTGGTGTGATTTTTGTGATTATGCACTTTGTGATTTTAGTGCGCAATCTGATTTTTGTTATTTTAATAGTCGCCATCTAGCCGGGTATGTGTTAATTATGTAAGATGACGACTATTAAAATCACGCCCAGTTTCTCAAAAAAATGACCTCGTTTTAATACACGACACATATATATTTTGCTTACCATAGTAGAATAACTAGGACCATTATTTCCCCACTTATTCACAATCGTCGCACTTAGCTTGACCAATTCTTGCAAATTATCCCGCAAACTCTCAATATCCGTTGTCGTTTGGATTTTTCAACCTTTCTCTCAGTCATTTTGATAATCTGGAGACGAAGATGCATCTCGAATTTTGCCTAAAGTAGGAAATTAATTGGTAATTAATTTGTAATTTACTTGGATAATTAATAATTACTAAAGGTTTGAATTAAATTGAATTTTACCTTGACCGAGTTTGCTCTCATTATTTTTGCGGAAATATTCTCCTGTTTTTTCACACCAGTAGTAGCAGGTGAATTTGCCTAATTACATTTGAATAGAATTAATTAATTAATTAAGTAATTAATTAATTTCACCCATTACTTACCTCTGCTACTGTTTCAACAGGCTCCGAAGTACCGGCGTCATTATACTGTTCCTGCAATCTAGCCACCCAACTCTCTCGAGAACTACTAGCGCCACCTGCACAATTATAATGGAGGTATTCACATCACCATCGTAAAATTCATAAATTCAGCTCGATTTACGAACTTTACGCCGTTTACCGCAAATTCTAGTTATCAGGTTTTCAAAAACCATTGACCGCGGTCATACATAAGGATCTTAACATTAATACATGTGGGGAACTTGGTTAACTGGGGGGACACATTTCCCCCCACTTGCCTAAATTATTATGCAAAATTCATTCCAGTAAATTTACTCACTATTAATTTCAGCCCCAGAATTTTGCGGAATTTCTGCAGATCCAACCGCATTTCCATCCCGAACCCCCAACCGTTTCGCTTTATCCTCCAACTCTGCCACTTTCTTGACCCTGCCGTCCTCCCTTCTGACCGCGGCGGTTGTCCTGTACTGAGCTTCGTATCGTTGAATTGCAGCCTCCCTTAGTTCGTCCCCATCTAGCCAGCCGAATTGGCGGTGCATGATTTTTGCAAAATCAAAATTAGCTGGCAAATTTTTTAAAAACACTTTTAAATTTTTGAAGTACTTTAACTTTAACTTGATCTGTTCCAGTTAAGTGGCAAGGATAAAATGGTGACTTATTTAACCGGCTTGGTGTCAGGAATAGATTAGAGAACTTTCGAGAAGGACTGGGATGGAAGCAAGGGTCTGATTGGGGAAGGGTGTCCAATAGAAGGGGCCCTTGCATTTGGTGGCATACTTTCTAAAAGTATGGACTTATAGTTAAGAATTAATAGTCAGGGTGGGCAAGAGTGATAATTTGAAAGGGTTATTTACCCCACTCCTGTGCACCATTTTTGCACCTACTAAAACCTACATTTTCTAAGCATAAGGGTAAATTTTCTATCTTGGACAATTTATTTATTTTTCCAAGCCGTCGTGTTAAGGTGGAGGATTATGTGTGAAGAAGAATAAGTATTTTTCAATAATATGTAAATTTGTATGTAATTTATACCCTAGGTCTCATAATTGATAGATCATAGGGGCAGCCACAGGGTGGATAATGCCCATCCTAAAATTTCGAAACTTCCTATATGGCTCTAAAACTAGCTCCTCCCCTTTCTATCACACCATGTTATAGCTCACCTCTGCCCACCCTTGTGCCTATGGGATAGATAATTTATAATTGACCAAAACTTATTCTTCCTTTATATTGCTGTCATAAACACGACGGTGATAAATAACGAATAAAAGGAGAACTTGGTAAAATTTTAGGAAACAAATTTTTAAAAAATGCATGAACGCATTTCTAAGTGGAAGAAATGTCAGGAAGGTATTATTTATGTTTAAAAAATTGGAATTACATGTACAGCTTGTTTTTCATATGGATGATTTGTTCCGGTGTTTTAAATGCATACTTTATTCGTGCCGGTATAAACTATTCTTACTGAACAGTGGGAAAAATAGGTTTTCCCCACCCACCAAAATCAGTCGGAAATTTGAAAAAGTGGGAAAATGCTCTAAACCCCAAGGTTAAAAATAAACTCTGTGCGAGTACATTCCCTGGGAATATTGTCAAAACTCCGGGAATCTATTATAACCATAATCTTCATCTTGCTTGGGCGCAGCCACAGGGTGGACAATGCCCACCCTAAAATTTCGAAACTTCCTATATGACCCATGTTAAACTAGCTCCTCCCCTTTATATCACATGTTATAGCCCACCTCTGCCCACCCTCGTGGATGTGCCTATATCTTCATACATATTTATGTATCATGCTTATACGTATAAATATTAGGTAGAGCAACTTTGTCATACAAAACAAGGTTAAACACACGCAGTGTAATAATATCACAACTTTAAAATATAAAAAAGCCAAGGGAAGTGACCCAGCAAGCGTGGAAAAAAGATCCCTTAAAGAAGGCACTTTCTATTTGTATCCAACGATTGGACCCAAATTCATGGAATACTTACTTATTTATAGCAGAAAAAGGGACCATTCCGTAAATTCCGCACTGTCCAGTCACCCCCTTCAGTCCATTACTACAATGTCCAGTCATAATTTTAACCTCTTGCGTAAAACTAGTATCGTAACAATTCTCAACGAAAAACAATCATCATGGAGTCTCAGTTGCAAATATGGGACATATTTCGCGATTTTTCCAATGATAACGTCTCCCTCTTACGTTCCGCAAGACTCGCCCATGTTCACGGGAATATCGCCATTCTCATAACTCACGAGGACGACGTGTATCTCGCAACTCGGCGGAACGACCTCGTCCCCCCGAACGTTGTCAAGGTGCCGGAACTTTGCGGTAAAGAGGGGAAAGGTAAGCAAATGCGGGTTTTATTGTGCAAAAATAGTGCCAATTTTTTAGCACTCCTTCCTTACCACTATTTCAGAGTTCATTGTCGAAACTAATTTTATGATGATGGTGACGAAAAATGGCGAATTATATGCGTGGTCACATTACTCACCGGAACCAATTTACCGTCCCCAACAGAAGATGGGGAGTCTGAGTGGGAGATTCGTAACAAGCGCCGTGCTCTCACCGGGGTCAGTAATCGCGTTGGTGTTAACGGACGATGGCCACGTTCACCAGTGGGGTTTTGGGCTGGTGGAACCCTTCCTAATCCAGGTGGACGCCACGATGGGGAGAATCAAGTCTCTCGTGTGCAGTTATTGGATTAGTTTGGCTCTCATGGAAAATGGAGAGGTAAGAGAGTCTTGCTATGTTAGCGAAATTTCATTGGAGGGGTCGAAATAAAACCATGGTGTGATTTATTGTGATTTTAAAAATCGCCATGGGGCGAAAATCGGTTTTAAAATTAGTTTTTGTGAAATCCCGTCACTCTGATGTAAATCGCATCACGGTGTGATTTCATGATATTTCAGCACCCGCAATCTAGCAGATAGTAAATACGTATACGGTGCTATGTAGATGGCGATTAATAAAATCACGAAAATCACAGCACATATTTCACTTACATCATAAATCACAATTAAATCACAAAGTGTGATTATCGCGTTAGGAACAACTTACAATGCGAGGCCGCGAAATGTTTACTTCCGATCTTGTGGGAGTAATTTTATTTTGTTCGCCTCAAAAAATAAGCCGACCCATAATTTTGCGTTTTCGATAATGCTCAAATTTGAGCGCGTTGCGGGAATTTCAAACTTTTTTTCAGCCAAAATCCTGGATCTTAAAATCTTCAGAACTTTTCAGTTTTGGCGCGAATTAAAAAATCCAAAAATATTTATGTTCAGAATTTCTTCCTTAAACTTGAAAAAATACTAGTTTTCGAAATTTTGAAAATTCGACTTTTTGTGTAGGGTATGATTTTCGAAAAATTGCAAAACTCAGAAAATTTCAGAATTTTCGAAATTTCGAAAACTAGTATTTTTTCAAGTTTAAGGAAGTAATTCTGAACATACATATTTTTGGATTTTTTAATTCGCGCCAAAACTAAAAAGTTCTGAAGATTTTAAAATCCAGGATTTTGGCTGAAAAAAAGTTTGAAATTCGCGTCACGCGCTCAAATTTGAGCATTATCGAAAATTCAAAATTATGGGTCGGCTTATTTTTTGAGGTGAACAAAATAAAATTAGTCCCATCAAGATCTGAAGTAAACACTTCGCGGCCTCGCATTGTTAGTAAAAAATAATTTTATAGCGTCAACCATTTTTTTATAAAAAGGTCTTTTACTGGGTGACAAAGAGAAGTCCGGGAAAACCGAAAAAACTCGAGGCACCAAATCTACCACCGTTTAAGAAGGTTTGTAAATATTGGCGCAAAAATTATAGTCATCAAATTGATTTTTGGTCAAATTATCAAGTTCATTTCCAAATAACTGACAAACTTAAATTGAAATTAGTTATCGAGATGCGAATTTTAAAAAATTCATTAAAAAAATAAGATTAATTGATCGCATTTATATTTGTTCATACTTCCAACTGTAATTTATTTACGTGATTAATTTACGTGATTCTAATAGTAGACATCTAGATATTATATAGGTACATACTTGGTTACCATGTCCACCACTAGATGGCGATTATTAAATCACAAAAACTACATTGCACGTTAAACTAAAAAAATAACATTATCACAGTCGAATCATAGGCGCAGCCACGAGGGTGGGCAGGGGTGGGCTATAACATGGTGTGATATAAAGGGGAGGAGCTAGTTTAACATGGGTCATATATGAATTTCGAATTTTTATCCTGTGGCTGCGCCCATGAGTCGAATGACCGCTTAACAGAAAACTTAATCAATTTATAGATCACGGCGAGCAAGACCAACATTCTTGGATTGACGGTCCAAGGATCGGTTCATTTCGTCTCACCTGCAGCCTATCTATGGTGTGATATCCCAAAATTTAGCAACGTTCGAGACATCACGACACATTTTACCGAAGAAACTTGCGTATTCCATTTAATGGAGGAGAATCTAGTTGCAAAAAACGTTGCGGAAGATGAATCAATTTCCCATATATTTTTGAACAATGGAATCGACGAGATTTTTGCAATTCTTTACCAAAAATCGTATCGGTCTTTTAATCCACAAATTAAATTTGGGTGTGACACGGCGCAACGAACTTTATGTGAAGATATTGCCGGCCTTTGGAACTCGGTGAGAAATACGGGACGTGAAATAATTAGAGGGTGTCATTCTTCTAATTTTTTATTTATTTTGACCTTCAGGATGACACCGATGTCACGTTTTCCATCCAGGGTAGAAAGATTAAGGCACATCGGGTCATTCTAAAATGCAGGAGTATCTACTTCGCCAAGATGTTTGACAACGAGTGGAAAGAGAGTAGAGATTCGTGAGTAATTTGATTTATTTTGCAGTAATTATTTTTGTAATTAGGTTATAAATTTATTTCTGGGGATCAAAACGAGATCAAATTATTGGCAAAGATTTGCTTTACTCTTGTAAAGAAATCAAATTTTTATGTTGAAATTGTGAATTTATTGGTTAATTATCTCGTTTTAATCCAAAACAAATCTAAATAGGTCTGTATCTACTTTCTGTGCACGTTCCGTTGAACCCGGAGAGACTAAATCCCGCTCCATGATAATTAACGTTAACCTATATTTAGTCTCCCATCTTTCCAGGTCCAACTGAACCTGAAGAGAGAGTAATTTCATATTTAATTTCATCCACTAGGTATATTGATATTCCGGATGTCAAATTCTGCGTGTTTGAAGCCTTCCTGTACTACATTTACCATGCCAGAGTGTATTTCTCGGTCGATCAGTACGATAATATTTTAGGTTTGGGGAAAATACTGTTTAAAATTATTATTTTTGCTCAATATATTCAGTGTTTAGTTTTGCACGTCCAAATCTATTTTGGGCATGGCTAGTGTCCAAAAGTGTCCAATGGGGCAATGTGCCACCATGGAGTCACTTTGCCCAATTCCTATTTGGGACACTTTTGGGACATTTTGGACGCCTCAGTATTCGTGTCCAAAACCACTTTTGGACAATGTCCTGTCCAGGGTAGTTTTAACCAAGCGAAACCCTGAATATATTACATTTTCTGATATTTTAGGTCTACTCAAGTTGGCTGACTGCTATTGTGAGACTGTACTACGGAAAGAGTGTGAATTAATTTTGATGCAAAATATTAATTCTGAAAATGCCTTCTTTCTCTTTGAAAACGCGTATCTGGCCAACGCTACGGTAATTATTGTTACATAATAATAACTAAGAGGATCATTTTATTGAAAATTTCTTTATGTAGGAGTTAGAAAACGGAGCTTTTAACTTCCTCCTGGTTAATAGATCCACCCTGCTGGACAATATTGAGGGGATGGACGCCTTACAAAGTGTGCTAGGACCACGTGCCATGGCCAACTTGGTGTTAAGATTGTTGCCTCGGTGTAATTAATTGTGTCTCCCCTAATTGCGAAGGAATTATGCAACTTTCTTGAAACCATCGGCTGGAATTATGCACACTTTTAATTATTTAAGAATTTGGTTAATTAATCATTTGTATTGAAGGGCACATTTACACAATATTGGGGAAAAAATTTGATGTGTTTCCTCGTACATTTTGAGCCCTATTAAAAAAATGTTACTAAACATTTAGAAACCCTTTTAATATACTGTTCTAATTGATATTTTAATTTTGGTGGTAAGATTGTTGCCTCTATGTAAATAACAGGAAAAAATCTTGAGACGATCGGACAGAGTTAAATATTTACACTCTTAATTATTTATTAGATTAATTAATTTATCGGTATTGAACGGCATGTTTGCGCAATATTGTGAAGAAAATGGTGTATTTACTTCTATAAACATTTCCAACTTTTAAATGTACCCTAGAATTTCGAAATCTTTTAATATTCCGAACAATACCATTTCAAAAATTTTAAATCAATATGTAAATATTTATACTTATCTGACATATGAATCTAATTAAGGACGAGATTAACTTCAATGAATAAATATTCGATAAGATAATACAGTACTTATCGAAATTAATACTTTTTTAATTACTTAGCAATCCTTTCGCGTCTCAAATGTTTGCTAAATTTAAAATTTATATCAGTCCAAATCATTGTGACAAATTGTATAAAAAGCCATTACAGTTACCTACATATGGCACAAAACCAATTAAATGTAACTTCAAATAATGAAACCAGAAGATAAGAAATGTCTTCTAGACTCGTTGAATAAGAGGAAGTCCATTATCTAATTTACTCTTTTTTATAAATTTTTTAGAATTTAATTTCAAGCAAATAACTACGCATATATGTCCATACATAACTCTTCCGCACAAATACTCAATTATGCATTGTGTAATGATTCTAAATTTTGATTTAGCCCAACTCCGCAAAACTTTTTGAGGGATTGGGCCAGTGTTGCATATTTCCCACCTGAAAGACTTTTTCCCGGTGGGAAATGGGAAAAATTAGAAAAAAATTTCCGCCACCCAGCGTATGTCGCATAAGAACTAACATTTTTCCCACTTCTTCCCATTTCTGATTGATTTTGGTGGGTGTTAACAAATGTCTTTACCACACTTTTCCCAAGTGTCCGGTAAAAAGTGGTTTAAACCACTTGCAACACTGGGTCGGGCACGTAGACAAATTATCCTTTTCATGACAAAAACCAAATTCATTCAAGTTTCAGACTTTAATCCGAAAATAACTTTACTTGTCGAGTAATTTATCGTCCGAAATTTCCTAACAAAAAATAAACGAAACGTCCCCACCCTTAATATTTTTGATAATGACGGTCACCCCACTAATGTGGCGATCACTTGACAATTTTTCGAAATTGTTTGCCTACATGCCTCCATTTCCACTAGAGTGGAACGTTTCCAAACAAAAAATGGTTTCTCGAACAAATTCGAAAGACTTATTTTTCTGGAAGATACTAATGTTTTGGTTATTTGTTGCCATTCTTGTTCTTCTGATTCTACCACTGGCCAAGATTTATGGTTTTGCAGAGATAAAATTCCCAACAATGATGATCATCGTGCTGGTCGGGTCTGCTGACGGGCTTGTCGAACTGTTGGAACTTGTGACGAAATCGTGTGCAGAAAATGCTGCAGTGGCTTTTAACTTAATTGTTGTGCTAGAAAAACAAATACGTAAGTCGAATGATGTTCTTGTGGTTACGTTTTGCAAACTTCGACGATTCTACAAGATTCGAAGTTTATGCAAACTTCGAAGATTAACTAAACATTTCAAAATTTACCTATTTTCTACAGATATTTCCAGCATTGCTTCAAAATCCAAAATTTCCAAGGATATCGTCGGCATCGCTCTAAACGTCATCACCTATACTTTCTCCATCTACGCCGTTATCGTCCCCATTTGCGGCATTTACTTAAAACTGGATCCCTTCAGCTTATTCGAAACCCTAATACCCTAATACCCCCGACATGGCTTCCCTTCACGCAATACATCTTCATTCCGTTGAAGTACACTCTAATTTTCCAATGCTGTCTAATGGCTCGAGTCATGTCATTTTTAATTTGTGCCCCTACCTTGGCCGCATATCTCATGACAAGCTGCATTTCCTCGCTGTCTAAAAACTCCAGAACACTTGTGATTACTGGACGATCAAAAATAACCCAGTATTTTTTTAAGTACTCCTCCTGTCAAATAATTTTGGCCATGACGGAAAACTTTTCGTCCCAATGTGTCGCAATTTTCATGTTTTACGGTTTCGTTTTGTGCGTCCTGTTTATTTTTGTGTCACTAAAAATGTATCACGTAATCCCACTCCCGTTATTCCTCGTCTTTCCAACATTCGCAGTTTCCCTGGCAGCCGTGACGTTAATCATGTTGCCGGTAATGATCTCTATTTTTAAGGAGTCGAAAAATCTCAGGAACAAATGGAAACGTTTCTTAACCCTGTGCTACGATAAGAGACACGTTAAGAGACAAATCATGGGGAAACGTTGTCTCCGAATTTACGCAGGATTGGCGCAATATAACTTCTTTATGTGTCAAAGATCAACCATGACGACGTATGGGGAGGCATTGTTAAGCTATACGATTACGGCGTTAATGTCGTTCGACACGAGGGATGTACAAATTGCTATGTGAAATTTTCGAGAGTTGTTCCAGATATGAGTTTTGGAACGGTGAGTAATAATAGGAATCTAACACAATTACTAGTAATGCGAATGTGTAACACTCAGATTTAATCGGGACTAATTTTATTGCTTTTAAAAAATTTAAAACTCCCGCAAAACCCTTAAAAATGCGGTTAGCTTATATAACGGTGTGATCAAATTAATATTAATCCGGTTAAGCTTCAAGAGTCACACGTAATTTCTTCGCATTGTAAGTAAGTAATGTTTTTTTTGCAAATAATGCACCAATCGAAATTTATCTACTCCTTGATTGTATCAAGTTTGCTAGGGTTCTCTGAATAACATGGAAAAGCAAGTCGATATTTATACATTAATTATTGTACGATTGGTATTCATGTTTTCCAAATTTGTGTCCAAATTTGCTTTCCAATCACATATTCACAAAATCTCTTACGTTTCCTAATTGCAGATGAATAGAGAAATTTCCACGAGCTATTGTCTCCACTCCTTTAATTTTCTGTAAACATATTGCTAAATACATAAAATATAATTAAGTAAATACAATTATCTTTCACATGGATCAACTTAACGACCATTTTACTGATTCCAACTAGAAAATAATTAAATATTCAATAGGATTTTGCTAAACCTAGCAAGGATTAATTCTTTCTTTTAGCAAGGAATAATTTTCTTATCTCAAATTTATAAGCTAAAATTTAAAACTACTTATATTGCCAAACAAAATATCTAAAATGTTTAATATTAATTAATGCTAAGGAATTCTAATATTAGTGAGACCTATTCCTAAAAAATAATATTTTTCCTGACTATACCTCATTACAATGAATGCACATACTTATGTAGCTCGCTTTAGAATTAGTTCGACGATATGTATATAACTCTTCCGCACAAATACTCAATTATGCAAGAGATAATAATTCCAGTTTTTTATTTAGCAAAAAGTCTTAAAAATTTTTACTTCTTACCCTGTAATAAGCAAATCGCGTAGCTAACTAATTTTTTATTCTACAGAAACCAAACCCACTCTAAGTTCAGAGGTGGTACAAGAAATAACTATTATTTTCAAAGAATTTAATCGATCCTTAACTTTCATTAAATTTTATTATTATTCCCCCTGTGAAATTAATTTGGCCATAACGGAAAACTTTTCGTCCTAATGTGTCGCAATTTTCATGTTTTACGGTTTCATTTTGTGCGTCTTGTTTATTTTTGTGGCACTAAAAATGTATCACATAATTCCACTCCCGTTATTTCTCATCTTCCCAACGTTTGCGGTAGCCCTGGCAGCCGTAGCACTAATCATGTTGCCGATAATGATCTCCATTTTTGAAGACTGGGATAATCTGAACAAAAAGTGGAAAGTTTCTTAACTCTGTGCTACGATAAGAGAATGGATTTGGAAATAGTTTCAGAATCGGATGTCGGATAAATTTCTAATAATATTTAATCATGTAACAGTGTGATTTGTGTGATATATTGTGATTTTAATAGTCTCCATCTAGCCATGTTACAAAGCTATCATATACCGCGCTAGATGGGGACTATCAAAATCACAATTAAAATCGTAAGTTATGATAATCACAAAAATCAAACAATATCACAAAAACTGTGATATTTACACGGCCTTGTATGGATAAATGGTCGTTGTATGGATGGTTTAGTGAAATCAATAAAATTTAATATGCCCACGGGTGTTCATAAATCGCGAATTAATCGATTATTTAGTAAATCAAACTCAATTTATTACAGCAGAATAAAGATAAATGATTCCTTGTATTTTTATATTCGTAAATTTATTAAACAAAACTTGACAACGGTTTCAAAAGTATATTTTTTCCCCAATCCAATATATATTTCATCCAGTGCGAATCTTTAATTAGAAAATTATTCACGTTTTGTTGACTGTGTAAGTTTCTTAGAAATATATACATAATCCCTAATCATACTATTATCAAAAGTGTTAACTTTAAATTTTTATCAATACCTTATCAAATTATGCTAAATAAATGTCATTAGGGTTGTACGATTCCCTGGGAGTGATAATAGTTTCCCAGAGTTTTAGGGAGTTTATTTTTAACATTGGGCTTATGGGGGAATAAATATAAACTCCGTGAGTTTTGGGAGTTTAGGGAGTTTCAAAAATCCCTAAATTCCCAGGGAGCTTGGAGCGGACAGCGGTACAACCCTACATGTCACACCGAATAAATATATATTTCTGAATTTCTTAACTTAAATTTCTTATTCTTTGAAATTTTATAATTAAATAATTGTCCCACAGATTTACTTTCCTAGCTACTAACTCATTCTCACCTCGTTAGCCGGAACACCATGATATTGTACCACCCTTCCCTTATCAACCGTATCAATGCCACCACCCCGGTTATCTCCACTTTGACTCATGGAATTCATAAATTGAGAAACCACAATCTCCACGAGATACATCACAGCAAGGACGATGCTCAGACTCCCCATCCATATCCCAACGCAGGCAGGATCATTTTCAGTGAAATGGTTTGCTGGTATAAATTTTAGCCAAAAGTGCAAAATGATGACGCCACTGAAAAGAAAGGCAATTATCCCGTATACGAGCATCACTGTTTCCTACATAAAACATAATTTAAATTAATTACCAATTCCAAGTTAAATTAAACATCATAAAGTAAAATATTGGCGATATGAAAAAACGAAGTTAGTTGTATTTTTTACCGTGCGGTGGTAACTATGTTTGGCATAGATTGTCACAGAATGCGTGACAAAAGATATCACCAAGTTCAAACTTGTTACGATTCGGAGTAAATGTTTAACCGGATAGTAACAAATTTAAATTTGGTGGAAATTCTTACTCGGCACGGTAAAGATAAAAAGTTTCAGATGGTATTAACCAGTGGCATAAATTGGTTAATACCAGCCAGTCTTGACCAGGATTTTAACCAGGATTTTGAAAAAAACGGCATTTACTGCTAACGATAGTTTATAGATGGTGGTAAACACTATAAATTTTTCAAAATTTCAGTAATTTGCAACTTTTATAGTTCCTTGAATAATACCCATGTTTTTCATTAATTCAAGTCCAACTTACTAGTGCCCCCCTACTGTAAAAACTCCTCCTGTTGTAAAAATAGTTGAAGACTTGTCCAATTAATTGGGCCTTGTTAAAAGTTATGTAACCAATAAATGTCGCAGCAACGTAGGCTTCTGCGTCATGATTTTTATTGTACGACGCTCCCATAAAGTACCCATTGTCACCTTTGCGATAAATATATATCACGATGGAGTTAAGGACCTGTGATGGCAAAAATTAGAGAATATCACAAATTAAATATATAATGTGTACATTTAAAAAAAATACACTATATGCTCCAAATTCGAAAAACCTTACCAATTTGACCAATTGAAAAAGTACAAGGACAATTTTTAAAACTTTGTAGGCTTCCATGCCGAAAAATTTGTAAATTTATGAATTGATGAATCGCAAAAAAATAATAACGCCGATAAAAATGATGTAGCTTGTCGTATGGTGGAGATGGAGTGATATGCGAAACGTTGTTAAGCTTCCTTATCACTACGGATAAGTCGTGTCCTGTTGCAAAACAAATATTTCATGTTATCTTATCATTTACATACGTATATAGATACATCGTAGGTAGGTTCAATTTATACATCCTGTTTTTTGCATAATGTTGCCAAATCCTGACAAATGATGAGCAATCATTCCTGGGATATTTGTTTGTTGTATTATTATCTCGTTTTGGTGTATGTTTTTGAAATAATTGATACCTTGTGGACTACATAAATATATATGACGAATTATACGGAGATTGTGATAAAACTTTCCACGAAAATCATATTTGTCACCCATCTATAAATTTTCACACCGACGCGTAACAAATTCGAATTTGTTACAATACTTTCACATATTTTGGGCATGGTATTATTATATGGAATGGTCCCGCACGTTTCAAATCGTTACAACATTGTCTTCTAAATAAGTGTATCTTCAAAATTTGATGAGAATGATTTAAGATGAAATATGTAAAGTTGATAAAAAGTTGATACCTATTGTAATATAATCTCGACACATTATTTTATTTCTGGAATTCTTGAAGTTTACAAACTATGTTCTCTCTTGATGGATTGGTTTCCAATCCTGCGTCAACTGCACGACCCCCTCGGCGGAATATCTTTGCGAATAGGCGACGGCGAACATGTGTCCCACGATGAAATTATCCATCACATCGACAAATCTTTCAAGCTCGGTGTGACCCTCGTACGATGCGAGGAGGGATGCTCGAACCAAGATGTAGTCATCTATCGCAATACTAAACCAAGGAGACAAATTATTATAGTAAGGAATTTTATAAAGTAAATATTTTGCTTTTTTGCAAAACATTGGGGTTTTCACATAGCTGGGGTATACATCATTATAAGTTGGCTTTTTTTGTTGACGATGCCTAACAATGATTTGTTAACGTTAACATCGTAATTAATTCCACCAATATATGTAACCGTAGTAAACGTCATAAATTCTAATAATAAAAAACCAGTCCCTATAAAAGATCACCTCATATGTTCCACTTCGGTCCGAATAGCTTCACAAATTTCTACTCCGTTCTTCACCTTGTGCAAAATCATGCTACCTGCACCTTCTTTGTCCACGACGTCCTTCCAAACTCCAAGGACATCGTTTTGTATGCAACAAATGGATTCGCAAAGGTGCATCAAGTGTCTCACTTGGGGATGGGATGTCAGGTAGGGTGGAAGTTTAATTCCTGACACGACACTTATCACTATGACCATGGAAAATCCACCGAATTCCTGTCAACACACAAGATAACAACGTATAGATTGCAAATATATAATAATCAACGTAAAAATGTCACTAATCAGTCACATACTGTCACAAAGTTGTTAAAACATATTAGAATCGCGTAGTGTCACCGGACGGTGATAGAATTCTTTACAGTGTAGTTTAAAGTTTGACAAGGTACGTTACCTTAATTCTAAAAGATCTATAGCAGGATTCACTATATTTATCCAGATTGTCCGCCTTGCTCCACCCATGGGCTTGAACCCATGCCCCAATATGTGCGAAAAGGGTGGTTTTGGCATACTTAAAATTTTCTTTACACAACTCTTCTACATTCTTTAATACCGTTCGGACAGCAGACAATACTTGCTGGACGAATGGTGTTTTCAAAAATAATTCGTCTTCATCAGCACAGTCGGAAAACGTTCCTGCTTCAAGATCAAGACATTTATTCATTATTTCGATTAGTCGTTTCCTGTCTTCTTTTTCCCTCCCCATGGTAGCAATTTGAGAATCTGGATCATCAAAGATGTCATCCAGTATGAGAGCGAGACACATAATGAGACAATATATTCGATAAGGTGGCCCATATTCGGCGGGTAGTTGGGGTGGATAGGTCCAAGCACAAAACGGAATTACGGCCCCGACAATGATTTCTATCCGCGAGGGGGTCAGACTATGGGGAAAGTGGAGACAAAGAAAGTTCCGGATATGCTCTGTTGAGGCGATTATCTAAAAATAATTGGAAATTTACTTAATTTTTACAAAAAGTGGGAAAAATTTTACCTCTTTCGAACCGATTTCTGGCGTATAATTATAGCCAATGGGATGAAGGAATGGGAACTTAAGTTTAATTCCGTCCTCTGGAAATGAATTTACTGCAAGTTTGCTTATTTTGCAGTCAATCCAACTTTTTTCGATATCCATTTTATAACAAGTTTAAGAATTTTATATATTAATTTCTAAGCGTATTTCTGAGCGAAGAATAAAGTAGCCATTTCTCAATTTCACATTTTACATTGCACCTACTAGAATTTTGCAAGTTCAGAACTTCCTTGTTATAAGTACATACTCATTTTAAGGTTATGGAAAATTTAAGATTCTGTAGTAAAGTTAAAATCGCAGGATGTAGTTATTTAGAATATTGCACAACATTATTCATCTCATTCATGATATGTTACGTATTTAAATGATAAAAAACATAATGTTCAAAATTTTGTTACTGCATAAAATACGAAATGTGCAATAATTCCTTTACGTTACGTAAAAATTTAATACTTAATTCTTCATTTACATACCCCAAAAGTTATTTAATGATGGGATTCGCGAAGTAATTACACTTTTAAATTACGATAAACTAGTATTTAAAAGCCGAAAAATTGACTGTTGGTGGGTGTGATTTGTGAATGTTACTTATGGAGCGGGGACCGTCAAACCAGCAAAGTGACTCATAAGCTTGTAGCACAGTAGTTGAAAAGTACGGGGCGAAGATAGACTTTGTGTGCGGGAAAGTTCAACAGTGCCCAAACTAACCAACCAACAAACCTGTACATACATTCGATTTGAAGTTAGATAACTCAATCTTCACGATTTGTACCCAATTTTAGACGAATCTTTCTTTGCCTCAACATTTTGGAATTAATGTAACGAATTTATAACGAATTGTGTAAGATGAGTAGGATACAATGATATATTATGATGCGGCATATGTGTGTCAAATTTCGGATTTTACCGCTGAAATATAAATTTGACAGTACTCCTTGATGCATCAATCCTAGCTTGCTCCTCCTCCCACCAAAAACGCAACCGCGATTCGACCCAATGTACATAGGACAGGTCCCTTAATTACTTTATTCTAATCTTAATTTAGATGTCTATGTATTTTTTGTATGTCTTGTTCTCTAATGCACCATCACGCCATCAAAATCCAAAGTGCATAAAATGTCAAGATAACTTTAATAGTTTTGATTAATTTTTACAATTACATAGATATTTACCAACACTACAAATTTATTTACTAGGGTCTTGTTATTTTGCAAATGTGCAAACTTATCATCTGACCTTTAACTTCATTACTTCGATGTTTGGCTACATAAATAAAATTGTTTATTCAACATGCACCACATCTCGTACATATTTCACATTTACAAATGTACAAGATCTGAATATAGAAAAAATATTATCTTCACTTGTACAGATGCGCATATTTCTGGATTAGAAACGAACTTGGGACACGCATATAAAATCGATCACGATTTGGCAATTAATTAATGTCATTTTCACCATTGGCGAAGTCTGATTAACATCTCAATTTACACTAAATAAAATTTTTTGGTAAAATCTTTCCACAGAAAGCGAATTAAGAACTCAGGTATTATTTTTCAAATTAATTTACAAGTATAAAATATTTTTTTCAATATAAATTTTCAATCTGAATTAAATATTTCTTTTAATTTCTGAAATAATGTTGAGCAATTTTTTATCCCAAACATATTTAGGACAAATTAATTATAACTTTCATTATTTCTATATTTTCAGGATGCTGAAACTTTTTGTGGTATTGCTTCTTGCAGCCCTTGTCAATGCTATGACGTTATCCAACACAAACTTCGAAACATATCCGGACGGCGAATCTGCATGTATCTGTACGGCACCGAAGTGTAGTGGACAAAATCCGGATTACGAATGTGGGGTGAATAAAGTTTGCAAATTTCTCGACGCATGTGGATGGCGCTGTCATGGAGGATTTCTGGCTCTGTGTGTCGCCATATGATAAAATTATGCCAAAATTTATTTTGTGTAAGAAAGCCGCAAATTTAAAATTTCTGTTGAAGGAATTCTCACTAAATTTAATTTTAGTAGTAATCTTACCTTAGTTTACAAAAAAGTTTACCAGAGGTTGGAAATTTGTAAAATAAATTTTGTAATTGGGCATATAATAAGATAAATTAATTTAAGGGGGTAAAAATAAATGTATATTTTAAGGAAAAACTTGCTACTATAAGAACGGAATTATTGGAGAAATTATGTTTTTAACGTATCATATTACATAATTGGCAGGATTAAAAAAAATTAATTTCATCCTTCACGTCTCAAATTCACTTGCTCATCATCAAACAAAATTTATAAGTGGATAAAATTGATGAAATAATTAATATCGTGCATAAATAGCAGTATCACTCGCTACATATGTATACACCAACAACATATCCAAGGGGCATCAAAATCGGGCATTGCAAAGATCGTACGTTTTCCTCCTAAGTGAAATTAATATGTTGCATTAAATACTTGAATCTAATGCTAATCTTTAATGGCACACTTACAGGGGGTATGGTTATTTTTGGAAACTTAATCTATCGTTGTAACGCTGTTCCAACCACGAAGAATTTGATATGTCATATGACATGCCTATGGTGAACCTCAGTGTTGTCGAACGTGGGCGCACCCACACCTCCATTGGGGGTGGGGCGATAGGTTTTAACGGTGAAGGGTAATAATGTATGCGTTACCGAGTTGTTGCAGCACCTACCTTTCAAACGACACCCCACTCGATGGGGTATTAGCATCTTGATAATTTCCACTTCCGGAGGGGTGTGGCAGCCCATGGGAGTGGTTAATACTATTTATTTGTGTGTCACTGAGTTGCTGCGGTATAGACCTTTTGAATGATACCCCACTTGGTACCTAGTAAACCTAAGTTTTTAGTTTTTTGAAGGGGGTGTGGCGGAAGGTGGGTGTGTCATAAAAGGTTTGTTTTAGTGTTTTCAAGATTATTAGATCAATAGTTTTCGAATGATACCCAACTCAATGGATTGGAAAATAAATAAAATACCAAACCTTGGGGGTGTGGTTTATGGTGGGTGTGGCTGGGGGGAATTAATTTTAAGGCCCGTGGGGCTGGTTGGCCTACCTTGTAAGCCTTCCGAGGACACCCAGTAAGATAAGACGAAGATTCCAGACGCCAACTTAAGTTTTGAAGGGGTGTGGCTACGAGTGGGGGTGGCGGAGGGAACTTGTTTGCAGAGGGGTGGATCCTACATACCCATAGGTTTCCATAACATTTTTAATTTTGAAAATCGGTTCAGAATTTCAAAAGCTACACAAATTTAAAGTCCAACCGCCTATTATTTCTGGACAGACCATAGGTGGGAATAATTTTTCACACTTTTTCCCATTCCCCACGGGGAAAAGTCTTTTAGGTGGGAAATATGCAACACTGATGCAGGTGTAGTTATTCACCACTCCCTAATTGTATTAGCATCTGGTAGCTAAGGCATCTCATAAACTTAAAATTTGACTTCTTGCAAAAAAATGGTAGTTTTCACGTAATTGGGTTACACAGCGACGGTATTTTTCAAAAGTTCGTATGTTTGGGTCGCATGAGCAGGGTATTCCGACCCTGGGTTTTATTGGGTTTGGGTTTTTGGGTTTTAGTGGGTTTTAATGGGTTACAAATTAATAAAACCCAATGGGTTTTACCATGTTAAATGGGTTTTATTTGGGTTTTATTGGGTTTTATTTGGGTTTTAATGGGTTTTATTCGAATTTTGCCAAGTTTTACCATAAAATTGAATTTTAAAAGTTAGAAAACCTTAGAAAGAGTGTTTATACTGCAAATGAGAAACTAATTTCATTATTACAATTTTCATGTAAATTCGATAAAAATCGATTGTAGACTTTAAGCTTGACAAACTTGGTAAAAAAATAAATAAAAAAAAACTAAAACAACTTCGTACGGTTTATACATACTGAACAAGGAATTATATATGCTAACATTTAAATTTTCAAATAGTTAAAAACTATTTTTTATTGAAATTCTTAATAAAACCCAAAAAAACCAATAAAACCCATTAAAACCCGTGGGTCGTAAATTTTTGAATAAAACCCTGGGTTTTTTCCAACCCTGCGCATGAGTCATATTTTGCCAATTAAAACTTTACAGGCCAGTGTTTCACTTGGTTAAAACCACCCTGTCCATAAGTGCCCAAAATAGAAATGTGCCAAAGTGACTCCTTGGTGATTAAAGACCATATTGCCCCATTGGACACTTTTGGACATGACAATTTTGGACGCTTTTAGACATTGGCCATGTCCAGATTAATTTTGGACGTCCAAAACGAAACACTGAATTTGGCAGTACTCCTTGATGCGTCAATACTTGCTCGCTCCGTCTTCCCACCAAAAACACAACTTTCCCCAACGATCCGACCAAGCCCTGACAAGGACAGGTCCCTTAAGTACCTTATTCTAATCTGCATTTACATGCCTATGTATTTTTTGTATTTCTTGTATTCTAATCCACCATCACGCCATCAGAATCCAAAGTGCACAAAATGTCAAGATAACTTTAATAGATTTGATTAATTTTTACAATTACATACATATTTACCAACACTACACATTTATTTATTTAGTATGGTCCTGTTATTTTGATAAAGTGCAAACTTATCAACTGACCTTTAACTTCATTACTTCGATGTTTGGCTGCATTAATAATATTTAGTAATTCTTTATTATCATTAGTAAGGTAATGTATTCGCAGAGCTTCAGTAGTTACACAATTAAAAAAATCATAAAGGCTGACTTCAAAGGAGTCGAACATATTATCTATCCTTACAATTAAAAGAAAATCCTAACCTAAAAATTCGTGAAAAGTCTAAAAATAGTAAATCTCGTCCAGCTCTTTGCCTGCTGGAAGAGTACCTAGAATTGACGCGACATTTCCTCGCTGAGTGGCGAGAGAGAGACGTTGACGTAAAAATGTGCCGGCATTCGGCTGACCGGTTCGAGCCACAATTCTTTGCCCAATTTCCTTTATGAAGGACAGTCCCTCTTGCCCCCACACACCCGTTGTCTCCATCGCAATAGGAACAAAGAGGAATCTGTCGAGGAGAAAAGCATAATGCATCTTCTTCCGCTCTTCTGCCTTGCTGGCTGCAGCGCCCTGGTGGCGAATTGTGTCAGAAAGGTGACTGGGGGCATACGTGTCCACGCAGGTGTAGTCCCATACAAGGGATTTGCCTCGAGACCAGGGGACAAAAGTCATCCCGTCCGGTCGCTTCCCGTCTTGGCGTGAACAACCGGGTGGTTCAGTGATGCACGGGACTTCGGCTGAGCGGAGAGCCCGGGCGTGGCGTGGAGAGTGGCGCGACCAGCGACCTGCACTCCGGCGGCAGGAAAGACCATGGTAGCCTCGCGCGGTGACTTGCGCCCCACATGGGCACTTGTGGGGTTGGCAAATATCACATCCAAGGCGCAGGGCAATGGCGACACGGAACGATTCGTTAGGGAGGTGTGTACCAAGCTGGGGGGAGGGTAGGGCATTAAGCCATGCGCCGGCGTACGGGTCACGGAGGGCACGAAGTCGAGCAGTATCCTCTGGCGTGGGTGCACTGATTACGAGGTGAGATATGGTGACGTCTAGAATTGGGCGCTCCCATGCGGCCTGCATGCTTCTTATTGTTTCTGGGGGGGGGTTCAGGTGGTCCAAAGGTTGACCAGCGTTCTTCTCCTTCTGTGATGGCGACATCAGTGCCACGCATATCCTCTGGAAGAAGACGATCCATGAGGGGCAGGACCCTGTAGACGGACGCGAGAAAACACGGTATCGCCACGTCTACAGAGTGCCTAACCCCAAGGCCACCTTCTTTCACGGGTAGAGAGGACTGCATCCAAGCATCCTCAGAGAGTGAGCAGTTCAAAATTCCCTCTAAAACGTCCCTAAGCGTCGTGTCGTAGTGGGTGAGGGCATTGAAGTTTCTCCATGTGGGAGCACAGCGGAGAAAGTAGATAAGTCGTGGTATGGATATGGACGCTCGGAGGAGGTAGAAACCGGAGTGGGACGAAAGTTGCCGTAGCCGTTGGGATAGCTTGGCTAACTGTTCAGTCTTGTTGGTCAAGATAGCGCCGATGGCTTGATCCGTGATGGGTGCGCCAAGGAGTGTCGCACTCTCCAAGGACATCAGCTGAATCCCGGGGGCCACTTCTCGAAATTGTTGTAGTATTGAGATGGTCGTGTCCACATCGGCCCCCAGGATTCCTAACTCGCATTTTTCATGGTTCAAATGAAGCCCCACTTCCTCCCCCATTCTTGAAACCGTTGCAAGGGAAGCAAGGACTTTCGCAGGCGAGTCTGCAACAGTGCCATCGTCGAGGTACCATATATTGAGCTCTGTCTCCATCGCGGCGACGATTGGCTGAATTATAAGGGAGAACAGGGCGGGGCCTAAGGGGTCTCCCTGTTGACAACCCAGGAGAGAAGGGATGGGGATGGTCCCGTAGAAAAGACTTGATGATGACGCGTAGCACTGGGAGATAAATGGGAAAATAGATGGCAAATGTTCCTTAACGGCGTGGAGAAGTGTGTCTCGTCTCACTTCGTTGAAGGCGTTCCTGAAGTCCATTTTTAAGAACGCTTTAGGGGATATGTGGGGGTGATTCCAATAAACCCGAGCGGTGTGTGCACCAACTTCCGCCCCTCCCTAATTCCTACTCCTAACTGATGAGGGGAAAAGTGTTGGACAAGTTGCGGGGTGATCCTTGCCACAATTACTTTGGCGGCGAGACGACGCCATGTGTTCCCCACAGCAATCGGTCTGATTCCACCAGTCTTCTTCTTTAGCGCAGTAAGACATGCCCCGTAGAACACATGTCAAAATTCTTGTGGGACTCCACCCTTCATAATTAGGTTGAGGAAAGCAGTGATAGCCTTGACGAGATCCTCACCTGCTTCCCCCTGGTTGCACCCCACCAAATCTTTCAAGATCTGAGGTCGTAATCCGTCCAGTCCTCCCTGGCTGACCCTGGCGGAAAAGTAGAGATCGCTTTGCCCGCTTCCAAAGCAACAACTGGTAAAGTTAAGGTGTCTTCGGGTGCCTGAGGGAAATCTGTCGGTTGTGGATGAGGTGGATGCTTGATAAGGAGGGCGGAGAGTGTGCCCTCGTCGTTGGGCGCTATTGTATCTTCGGAACAGGCGAGACGGATGGCCCCTCTGACATCCCCGTCGGCAAGTTTCGCCTCAATTTTCTTCGACGTGTCGTTGCCAGGGGGTTTCTTGTTAGGTGGACGAGGTGGAAGTGGTTGTGGGGTTGCGAAATTCTCCTCCCAGGCAGAGGTTCGTGACTTAACCCAAGTCGTCAAATTCTTGACCTGGTCAGACTTCTGGGGAACAGGGAGAACAGCGTATGTGAAGAGAAGAAGCTTTCTCCAGCTTTCTTCATTTTCTCCAGAATTGACTTCCTTGAGGATTTGGGTAAGGGACTGTGCGACAGCCATTCGTGCGCCCCTTGGCACCCTTCTAACAAAGGGAACCTTAAGTACTGTCACCTCTCGATTTCCTTCGGAATAGCCTTAATCGACAGATAATTTAGTGAAACTAAAACTTTGTCATAGAATATGCGGTGCAAAATCGCGTTTTCGCGAAATATTTGGCGAGAGCTGCACCAAAACCTGCCATTTTCCCAATGCTTTTAACATAGCCACCAGCCTTTCGAATGATGAAATGAATTTTATAGAATCTTAATAAATTATATTTGTACCTATCTGCGTAATTTCAGCCGATCACTAATATGCACAAAATGATGCAAAGATTCGCAAATTTTTTGCAAATTGCGAAAATCTGAAAACTTTCGCAAATTTTGAATTTCTTCGTTTTTTTAAATTCAACAAATTTATCAGCTTAACTGATATAAAATATATTTTTCTTATTGCAAAAAATTTGCAAAAATTGAAGCTTAGAATTTTTAAATTTTGCTTTTTCTAGAAACTCAAAAATTTTCATATATGTAGGTATGAGCGAATAAAGGAAAAACCAATTCGTTGAACAATTAAAATATGCAAGCATTGCAAAAAATTCTACATATTGAATTAAAAAATTGCACACACTTTAAGTTTTTGCAACTTGCAACAATAAATACCGCAAATAATTTAGAAAAATGCGTAAAAATAGACTAGCATTGGTTATTTAACTTATTTTCATGCAAATTGCGAATTTCAGTTTTTGCAAATTTTTGCAAATTTTTTGCAATAAGAAAAATATATTTTATATCAGTTAAGCTGATAAATTTGTTGAATTTAAAAAAACGAAGAAATTCAAAATTTACGAAAGTTTTCAGATTTTCGCAATTTGCAAAAATTTGCGAATCTTTGCATCATTTTGTGCATATTAGTGATCGGCTGAAATTACGCGGACAGGTACAAATATAATTTATTAAGATTCTATAAAGTTCATTTCATCATTCGAAAGGCTGGTGGCTATGTTAAAAGCATTGGGAAAATGGCAGGTTTTGGTGCAGCTCTCGCCAAATATTTCGCGAAAACGCGATTTTGCACCGCATGTTCTATGACAAAGTTTTAGTTTCACTAAATTATCTGTTGATTAAGGTTATTCCGAAGGAAATCGAGAGGTGACAGTACTTAAGGTTCCCTTGTAAGTGTAGGGGTGGACGTTTTCAGACGAGAGAGAATTTCCCCCCAGTCGTGTTGTTGCTGTTGTTGGGGATCATCGGGAGGAGGTGCATCTGCCCACTGGATGCCCTCAAAGAAGGTGTGGGCGTCCGCCCCGGTAGTTCGACGACTAGCAACATTGGGGAACAATTCCTTGATGTATTTGCCGAGGGTGGTCTCAGCGACGCCACCCTCCCCCGACTGATCGACAAACAGGGCATAGCGGATAAAAACGTCCCCCTTCCTAATTCTTGCGGTGGGGTCGATGACAAAGGATTGCTGGATCCACCGACGGGCAGAAGCGAATGTGTCTTTCTTAGTAATATTGAGGGATGACGGAGAAACTGAGTTTCGACGCCGTTGGCCTGGTACGGTTAGAACAGACGTACTCATGGCAGTATTGTCGGGGATAACTGGGGGCACTGATGGGACACATGAGCTTGTAGAGGGTGCGTCGCCGTAGCCGAGGGCAGTAGAAATTCTGTCAACAATAGATCATCGGGGCCTTCCTCGAGTCTGGGATGTAGCAGCAGAGTCTCCCGCTGGTAGGATATCTGGCGGATCTCCTAGGGTGTCGTCTTGTGTCGACATTGTGACCTGTACTTGGCTCAGAGCGCGCAGAGAGTCCAATTGGGCTCACTCAGAGAAAGATTAAAGGGATTAGTTCAGATAAAGATCCTTTTTCAAGACCGCTAAAAATCTATAAAATGGATTTTCTCGCCTGTATTAATCACTAAGAGTGCACGAGTGAGGTCAACCCCAACAGAAATCAGTCACTCATACTCCGTGCTGATCCTGGGGGTGCAGGGACCACACCCCTACACGATCTGAGTCGTGGGTAATAAAAATCGCGAAGGTTCCAGCAAGACTAACTTCATCCCAAAATTGGCCATTTTGACAGCATTTCATGAATAGATAAATATTTCACAACAATAGCGGCCGATGTTTCACATCTAGGTGGAGATTCTGGATAAGAGCTTTCGTTTTCGGAAAATACTAAGAATTGAGCAAATAAATGCGATTTGAATACACCCAGATCCGCTGCACCTGTTAACACGCTCAATTTTACACGCGATTTGACAGTATTTCACTAGACATATCACTTTTCCCATTGACAAATGACCTTATTCCCACAACTAGATCATATAATGGGTGTGAGACTGTTTTGCAAACCGAAAAATATTTGAAACTGAGAAAGTGGGGGGCACTCGCACAAGACTCCACTAATACAGGTATGCTTATTCGTTTCCCTTCACTCCGACACCATTTCCTTGGAACATACACATTTCACAAAAACGCTGGCTATGTTTTCGGGAACTAGCATAGCTTAGGCACACAAGACATTCACGTTTTTGGAGTGGGGGTGGTCGGTTACGCCCTAAAACCGGTTTCAGAAGAAGCGCCCTCGGCCCTATGAGCCGGCACTGTGAGTCGGCACTGAGAGTAAGTAGTAAAAGTTGTAAACGTAAAATAGTATGGAAGAGTCCACTCGTGATTGGTAGGGGGGTGGTAGCCCACCTTGAAACGCAAGATTCGCCAACGCCGAAAGGTCACAAGAGGACGGTCAAACACCCTAAACTTCACAAACACTGCCCAGCAGGGCCTATTGGGGGGGAAGTGGGGGTGAACTTCATGGGAGTGGGGGTGGCCTGTAGCCTTCAAAACTTTAGTGGCAGGATAAAATAAAATAAATAAAATAAAATAAAATTGTTTATTGAACATGTACCACCAGGGTTTCGAGTGGCCAAAACTAAATTGGCCAGGACGGCGGGCAAAAGTGGCCAAAAGACACTTACAAAAGACGCCGCACAAACGACAAAAGACGCCGCACAACCTCCGCACCATATCCACTAATCTCAACTTTCGATAGAAATAAGATTTACCGCAACTCCGTTCTATGGCCAATTTGGGCAGATTTCCCACTTTCAGCCACTTTTGGCCGTTTTTCCCGCTTTTGGCCATTTTTCCCACTTTTACCCGCTTTTGGCCTTGTGGCCAGGCAAAAAGAGTTTCGGACGGCAAAAACGAAACCCTGTGCACCACATCTCTTACATACTTATGTAATACTGCACATTTACAAATGTACAAGATCCAAATATAGAAAAAATATTGTCTTCACGTGTACAGATGCGCATATTTCTGGATTAGAAACGAACTTGGGACACGTATATAAAATCGATCACGATTTGGCAATTAATTAATGTCATTTTCACCATTGGCGAAATCTGATTAACATTTCAATTTACACTATATAAATTTTTTTTGGTAAAATCTTTCCACAGAAAACGAGCTAAGAATTCAGGTATTATTTTTTAAATTAATTTACAAGTGTAAAATATTTTTTCCAAGATAGCGTTTCCACTCTTAATTAAATATTTGGAAATTATTAAATAAATTTGGGCAAATTTAAAACCCAAATATAATTCAAATTTTTACTATTTCTACATTTTCAGAATGCTAAAACGTTTCGTGTTATTGCTATTTGCTACCCTTGTCACTGGCATGACGTTATCCAACTTTGAAATAGATCCGGACGCTGGGATTGCATGTATCTGTACTGCAAGAAAGTGTACTGGACAAGATCCGACGTACGAATGTGATCCGGGACAAGTTTGCCGATTTCTTGGCGCATGTGGATGGCGCTGTTAAGGAGGTTATCTTGAGCTGTGTGCCGCCATATAATGAATAATTTTATTTTTTAAATAAGTTTCACTAATTTAAAATTTTACCACATATTTGAAATCTGGAATAAATAAAAACTTATTTTTTAATTGGGCATTTAACAAGTTAAATTAATAAAATAGAATTAATAAAATAGTCGAAGCGGGCTAGAAAACAGGTTGAAGGATTTTCCTAAATTTAATTTTTTTCAGGATAATTATTTGCAAGATAATTATTTATTTATATGTGTATTTGCATCACCATAATTACTCCCTTGCATATTTACGCATATACCTGCTTAAATACTGCATTTATTCAATATTCCACAGCCATCGTGTTCCAAACCGCATAGGATAAGTATTTACTGAATAATTTTAATTAATTTAAATATTTCTGTGTACACAAGCATTACATACTCAGCTAACTTGTGCTGTTTTGAAAAATGTGTAAATTTATCAAGAACTATGCTATCCCATCTCATCAATTCTGGACGAGTCTCACCTTGCCTCAAAGTTTTCAACCCTTCACCTCCATAATTTTGAGGGGGTAGAACGGGAAACAATAAAATATTATGATGCATCACATCTAAATAAATAAGTATGTAGCGCCATATGTTTGCAAAATTACGGATGTTTAAAATAATATTTGACGCCCTTCGTATCAATAGTTGTTTCTCCAAGGGTGACAACTTTAAACCACGTGGTGACAAATTTATACCAAATGAACACCAAAAAATTTACACCTGCGAGATTATTACGATGCAGAAAAGTACTTTGTTATTATCTTATGTAAATATTTACATTCGCAAATTTTTGTATGGGAAATCAATGTTAAAAATCCACGTAACACAGGTCCCCACCTGTGAAAATTTGAAAAAATTACAAATTTTCAATTTTCTCTCTTTTCTTAATGTATGCTTCGAATTTGACTAACGTTTATTAAAATATACCAAGTTGGCCTCGATATCAGAGATTTTCGCGGCCATTCAACCATAGCAGCTGCATAAAGAAGCGGTAAATTTAAAAATTTCAAACTTGATGCGCAGTATTTAGCTCATAACTTTGGTTCCTCTCAACCGATTAGGCTGGTTGAGTGCGGGATTTGTAGGAAATTTCAATACCTATCCAACGCGACCCCTCCCGAGGGCGAGACTATCCGAGACTATCTCCAAAGTCGCGATAGCCTGGGGCGAGTGTTTCAGAAACAGGGTCATTTTGTAACCCCAAGCTAGCGTTCGATTACGTAACCCTTGTAGTACTTGGCTTACGGAGCTGCAATGTAGTATTTTTTAAGAGGGAGGGGGTGCAGTAGGTGGTGGGGGAAGCAAGAGTTGAATGTTGTAGCCCAAAGTTGCCCTTTGATGAAAAACAAACACTAGTCTTAAAATGTCGAAAATTTGGCAAGTCCCAGCGGTGACCTGTCCGTACGGGATTCCTAAAGAGTACCAGCTTCCAAATTGGCTTCTAACCTTGCGGTAGTAATCCATCTACATTATGCAATTGCGCACTAGTCTAATATTCGTCGTAAAAAAACGTGGGCTATTTACGAATGGTCAAAATCGTGCTAAAACACGATTTTCGGTCGATTTTGCTTTCCCCCATGAAACTTTTTCACTTGTTTTGATGCGAAGCTGATTTTCCCAGCAGGAATACAACATGTATATAGGTAGATAAAAACCTTCTGCCGGCTGAATCCTATGCTGCATGGCTTGGCTACTCTTGGAAATGTGCTAAAAAACGACGGAATTTGAACAAATTTGACCTCAGATTCTTTCATCTCACAAGAGTATCTGAAATCGCAGTGGGCTGGTTTCCATGGAGACTACATCTTAATGCCATAGGGTTAGTTTGATGCCCATTTGGCCGCGAAATTCGACAAAAGTTTTTTCGACTCTCCAAAAAACCAAGGTATACCCCTTAGTTTTGAGATCTTCGAAAATTAAAGTGTCGAAATGTGCAAATATCGTTCCGAATTATTGTATAGACCCAAAAAATAGGAGAACTAGGCGAGAGTGAGCCATAGAAATCCTTTGATATCTATTAGAAATCTAAGAAAAACGCATATTTTTCAAAATTTCCGGCCCTTGCAAGGGGAAAGTTGAGACTTTTTAGTGCTAAAAAACAAGGGTTACTACATACTAGTATATGTGCAAAATATGAGCCAAATCGGGGGTGGTGAGATTTTAGGCATTTTTCGACGTTTTTGGCTGTTTTTGGGATTTTCCTTATGGGAAATCAATGTTAAAAATCCACGTAACACAGGTCCCCACCTGTGAAAATTTGAAAAAATTACAAATTTTCAATTTTCTCTCTTTTCTTAATGTATGCTTCGAATTTGACTAACGTTTATTAAAATATACCAAGTTGGCCTCGATATCAGAGATTTTCGCGGCCATTCAACCATAGCAGCTGCATAAAGAAGCGGTAAATTTAAAAATTTCAAACTTGATGCGCAGTATTTAGCTCATAACTTTGGTTCCTCTCAACCGATTAGGCTGGTTGAGTGCGGGATTTGTAGGAAATTTCAATACCTATCCAACGCGACCCCTCCCGAGGGCGAGACTATCCGAGACTATCTCCAAAGTCGCGATAGCCTGGGGCGAGTGTTTCAGAAACAGGGTCATTTTGTAACCCCAAGCTAGCGTTCGATTACGTAACCCTTGTAGTACTTGGCTTACGGAGCTGCAATGTAGTATTTTTTAAGAGGGAGGGGGTGCAGTAGGTGGTGGGGGAAGCAAGAGTTGAATGTTGTAGCCCAAAGTTGCCCTTTGATGAAAAACAAACACTAGTCTTAAAATGTCGAAAATTTGGCAAGTCCCAGCGGTGACCTGTCCGTACGGGATTCCTAAAGAGTACCAGCTTCCAAATTGGCTTCTAACCTTGCGGTAGTAATCCATCTACATTATGCAATTGCGCACTAGTCTAATATTCGTCGTAAAAAAACGTGGGCTATTTACGAATGGTCAAAATCGTGCTAAAACACGATTTCGGTCGATTTTGCTTTCCCCCATGAAACTTTTTCACTTGTTTTGATGCGAAGCTGATTTTCCCAGCAGGAATACAACATGTATATAGGTAGATAAAAACCTTCTGCCGGCTGAATCCTATGCTGCATGGCTTGGCTACTCTTGGAAATGTGCTAAAAAACGACGGAATTTGAACAAATTTGACCTCAGATTCTTTCATCTCACAAGAGTATCTGAAATCGCAGTGGGCTGGTTTCCATGGAGACTACATCTTAATGCCATAGGGTTAGTTTGATGCCCATTTGGCCGCGAAATTCGACAAAAGTTTTTTCGACTCTCCAAAAAACCAAGGTATACCCCTTAGTTTTGAGATCTTCGAAAATTAAAGTGTCGAAATGTGCAAATATCGTTCCGAATTATTGTATAGACCCAAAAAATAGGAGAACTAGGCGAGAGTGAGCCATAGAAATCCTTTGATATCTATTAGAAATCTAAGAAAAACGCATATTTTTCAAAATTTCCGGCCCTTGCAAGGGGAAAGTTGAGACTTTTTAGTGCTAAAAAACAAGGGTTACTACATACTAGTATATGTGCAAAATATGAGCCAAATCGGGGGTGGTGAGATTTTAGGCATTTTTCGACGTTTTTGGCTGTTTTTGGGATTTTCCTTATGGGAAATCAATGTTAAAAATCCACGTAACACAGGTCCCCACCTGTGAAAATTTGAAAAAATTACAAATTTTCAATTTTCTCTCTTTTCTTAATGTATGCTTCGAATTTGACTAACGTTTATTAAAATATACCAAGTTGGCCTCGATATCAGAGATTTTCGCGGCCATTCAACCATAGCAGCTGCATAAAGAAGCGGTAAATTTAAAAATTTCAAACTTGATGCGCAGTATTTAGCTCATAACTTTGGTTCCTCTCAACCGATTAGGCTGGTTGAGTGCGGGATTTGTAGGAAATTTCAATACCTATCCAACGCGACCCCTCCCGAGGGCGAGACTATCCGAGACTATCTCCAAAGTCGCGATAGCCTGGGGCGAGTGTTTCAGAAACAGGGTCATTTTGTAACCCCAAGCTAGCGTTCGATTACGTAACCCTTGTAGTACTTGGCTTACGGAGCTGCAATGTAGTATTTTTTAAGAGGGAGGGGGTGCAGTAGGTGGTGGGGGAAGCAAGAGTTGAATGTTGTAGCCCAAAGTTGCCCTTTGATGAAAAACAAACACTAGTCTTAAAATGTCGAAAATTTGGCAAGTCCCAGCGGTGACCTGTCCGTACGGGATTCCTAAAGAGTACCAGCTTCCAAATTGGCTTCTAACCTTGCGGTAGTAATCCATCTACATTATGCAATTGCGCACTAGTCTAATATTCGTCGTAAAAAAACGTGGGCTATTTACGAATGGTCAAAATCGTGCTAAAACACGATTTTCGGTCGATTTTGCTTTCCCCCATGAAACTTTTTCACTTGTTTTGATGCGAAGCTGATTTTCCCAGCAGGAATACAACATGTATATAGGTAGATAAAAACCTTCTGCCGGCTGAATCCTATGCTGCATGGCTTGGCTACTCTTGGAAATGTGCTAAAAAACGACGGAATTTGAACAAATTTGACCTCAGATTCTTTCATCTCACAAGAGTATCTGAAATCGCAGTGGGCTGGTTTCCATGGAGACTACATCTTAATGCCATAGGGTTAGTTTGATGCCCATTTGGCCGCGAAATTCGACAAAAGTTTTTTCGACTCTCCAAAAAACCAAGGTATACCCCTTAGTTTTGAGATCTTCGAAAATTAAAGTGTCGAAATGTGCAAATATCGTTCCGAATTATTGTATAGACCCAAAAAATAGGAGAACTAGGCGAGAGTGAGCCATAGAAATCCTTTGATATCTATTAGAAATCTAAGAAAAACGCATATTTTTCAAAATTTCCGGCCCTTGCAAGGGGAAAGTTGAGACTTTTTAGTGCTAAAAAACAAGGGTTACTACATACTAGTATATGTGCAAAATATGAGCCAAATCGGGGGTGGTGAGATTTTAGGCATTTTTCGACGTTTTTGGCTGTTTTTGGGATTTTCCTTATGGGAAATCAATGTTAAAAATCCACGTAACACAGGTCCCCACCTGTGAAAATTTGAAAAAATTACAAATTTTCAATTTTCTCTCTTTTCTTAATGTATGCTTCGAATTTGACTAACGTTTATTAAAATATACCAAGTTGGCCTCGATATCAGAGATTTTCGCGGCCATTCAACCATAGCAGCTGCATAAAGAAGCGGTAAATTTAAAAATTTCAAACTTGATGCGCAGTATTTAGCTCATAACTTTGGTTCCTCTCAACCGATTAGGCTGGTTGAGTGCGGGATTTGTAGGAAATTTCAATACCTATCCAACGCGACCCCTCCCGAGGGCGAGACTATCCGAGACTATCTCCAAAGTCGCGATAGCCTGGGGCGAGTGTTTCAGAAACAGGGTCATTTTGTAACCCCAAGCTAGCGTTCGATTACGTAACCCTTGTAGTACTTGGCTTACGGAGCTGCAATGTAGTATTTTTTAAGAGGGAGGGGGTGCAGTAGGTGGTGGGGGAAGCAAGAGTTGAATGTTGTAGCCCAAAGTTGCCCTTTGATGAAAAACAAACACTAGTCTTAAAATGTCGAAAATTTGGCAAGTCCCAGCGGTGACCTGTCCGTACGGGATTCCTAAAGAGTACCAGCTTCCAAATTGGCTTCTAACCTTGCGGTAGTAATCCATCTACATTATGCAATTGCGCACTAGTCTAATATTCGTCGTAAAAAAACGTGGGCTATTTACGAATGGTCAAAATCGTGCTAAAACACGATTTCCGGTCGATTTTGCTTTCCCCCATGAAACTTTTTCACTTGTTTTGATGCGAAGCTGATTTTCCCAGCAGGAATACAACATGTATATAGGTAGATAAAAACCTTCTGCCGGCTGAATCCTATGCTGCATGGCTTGGCTACTCTTGGAAATGTGCTAAAAAACGACGGAATTTGAACAAATTTGACCTCAGATTCTTTCATCTCACAAGAGTATCTGAAATCGCAGTGGGCTGGTTTCCATGGAGACTACATCTTAATGCCATAGGGTTAGTTTGATGCCCATTTGGCCGCGAAATTCGACAAAAGTTTTTTCGACTCTCCAAAAAACCAAGGTATACCCCTTAGTTTTGAGATCTTCGAAAATTAAAGTGTCGAAATGTGCAAATATCGTTCCGAATTATTGTATAGACCCAAAAAATAGGAGAACTAGGCGAGAGTGAGCCATAGAAATCCTTTGATATCTATTAGAAATCTAAGAAAAACGCATATTTTTCAAAATTTCCGGCCCTTGCAAGGGGAAAGTTGAGACTTTTTAGTGCTAAAAAACAAGGGTTACTACATACTAGTATATGTGCAAAATATGAGCCAAATCGGGGGTGGTGAGATTTTAGGCATTTTTCGACGTTTTTGGCTGTTTTTGGGATTTTCCTTATGGGAAATCAATGTTAAAAATCCACGTAACACAGGTCCCCACCTGTGAAAATTTGAAAAAATTACAAATTTTCAATTTTCTCTCTTTTCTTAATGTATGCTTCGAATTTGACTAACGTTTATTAAAATATACCAAGTTGGCCTCGATATCAGAGATTTTCGCGGCCATTCAACCATAGCAGCTGCATAAAGAAGCGGTAAATTTAAAAATTTCAAACTTGATGCGCAGTATTTAGCTCATAACTTTGGTTCCTCTCAACCGATTAGGCTGGTTGAGTGCGGGATTTGTAGGAAATTTCAATACCTATCCAACGCGACCCCTCCCGAGGGCGAGACTATCCGAGACTATCTCCAAAGTCGCGATAGCCTGGGGCGAGTGTTTCAGAAACAGGGTCATTTTGTAACCCCAAGCTAGCGTTCGATTACGTAACCCTTGTAGTACTTGGCTTACGGAGCTGCAATGTAGTATTTTTTAAGAGGGAGGGGGTGCAGTAGGTGGTGGGGGAAGCAAGAGTTGAATGTTGTAGCCCAAAGTTGCCCTTTGATGAAAAACAAACACTAGTCTTAAAATGTCGAAAATTTGGCAAGTCCCAGCGGTGACCTGTCCGTACGGGATTCCTAAAGAGTACCAGCTTCCAAATTGGCTTCTAACCTTGCGGTAGTAATCCATCTACATTATGCAATTGCGCACTAGTCTAATATTCGTCGTAAAAAAACGTGGGCTATTTACGAATGGTCAAAATCGTGCTAAAACACGATTTTCGGTCGATTTTGCTTTCCCCCATGAAACTTTTTCACTTGTTTTGATGCGAAGCTGATTTTCCCAGCAGGAATACAACATGTATATAGGTAGATAAAAACCTTCTGCCGGCTGAATCCTATGCTGCATGGCTTGGCTACTCTTGGAAATGTGCTAAAAAACGACGGAATTTGAACAAATTTGACCTCAGATTCTTTCATCTCACAAGAGTATCTGAAATCGCAGTGGGCTGGTTTCCATGGAGACTACATCTTAATGCCATAGGGTTAGTTTGATGCCCATTTGGCCGCGAAATTCGACAAAAGTTTTTTCGACTCTCCAAAAAACCAAGGTATACCCCTTAGTTTTGAGATCTTCGAAAATTAAAGTGTCGAAATGTGCAAATATCGTTCCGAATTATTGTATAGACCCAAAAAATAGGAGAACTAGGCGAGAGTGAGCCATAGAAATCCTTTGATATCTATTAGAAATCTAAGAAAAACGCATATTTTTCAAAATTTCCGGCCCTTGCAAGGGGAAAGTTGAGACTTTTTAGTGCTAAAAAACAAGGGTTACTACATACTAGTATATGTGCAAAATATGAGCCAAATCGGGGGTGGTGAGATTTTAGGCATTTTTCGACGTTTTTGGCTGTTTTTGGGATTTTCCTTATGGGAAATCAATGTTAAAAATCCACGTAACACAGGTCCCCACCTGTGAAAATTTGAAAAAATTACAAATTTTCAATTTTCTCTCTTTTCTTAATGTATGCTTCGAATTTGACTAACGTTTATTAAAATATACCAAGTTGGCCTCGATATCAGAGATTTTCGCGGCCATTCAACCATAGCAGCTGCATAAAGAAGCGGTAAATTTAAAAATTTCAAACTTGATGCGCAGTATTTAGCTCATAACTTTGGTTCCTCTCAACCGATTAGGCTGGTTGAGTGCGGGATTTGTAGGAAATTTCAATACCTATCCAACGCGACCCCTCCCGAGGGCGAGACTATCCGAGACTATCTCCAAAGTCGCGATAGCCTGGGGCGAGTGTTTCAGAAACAGGGTCATTTTGTAACCCCAAGCTAGCGTTCGATTACGTAACCCTTGTAGTACTTGGCTTACGGAGCTGCAATGTAGTATTTTTTAAGAGGGAGGGGGTGCAGTAGGTGGTGGGGGAAGCAAGAGTTGAATGTTGTAGCCCAAAGTTGCCCTTTGATGAAAAACAAACACTAGTCTTAAAATGTCGAAAATTTGGCAAGTCCCAGCGGTGACCTGTCCGTACGGGATTCCTAAAGAGTACCAGCTTCCAAATTGGCTTCTAACCTTGCGGTAGTAATCCATCTACATTATGCAATTGCGCACTAGTCTAATATTCGTCGTAAAAAAACGTGGGCTATTTACGAATGGTCAAAATCGTGCTAAAACACGATTTTCGGTCGATTTTGCTTTCCCCCATGAAACTTTTTCACTTGTTTTGATGCGAAGCTGATTTTCCCAGCAGGAATACAACATGTATATAGGTAGATAAAAACCTTCTGCCGGCTGAATCCTATGCTGCATGGCTTGGCTACTCTTGGAAATGTGCTAAAAAACGACGGAATTTGAACAAATTTGACCTCAGATTCTTTCATCTCACAAGAGTATCTGAAATCGCAGTGGGCTGGTTTCCATGGAGACTACATCTTAATGCCATAGGGTTAGTTTGATGCCCATTTGGCCGCGAAATTCGACAAAAGTTTTTTCGACTCTCCAAAAAACCAAGGTATACCCCTTAGTTTTGAGATCTTCGAAAATTAAAGTGTCGAAATGTGCAAATATCGTTCCGAATTATTGTATAGACCCAAAAAATAGGAGAACTAGGCGAGAGTGAGCCATAGAAATCCTTTGATATCTATTAGAAATCTAAGAAAAACGCATATTTTTCAAAATTTCCGGCCCTTGCAAGGGGAAAGTTGAGACTTTTTAGTGCTAAAAAACAAGGGTTACTACATACTAGTATATGTGCAAAATATGAGCCAAATCGGGGGTGGTGAGATTTTAGGCATTTTTCGACGTTTTTGGCTGTTTTTGGGATTTTCCTTATGGGAAATCAATGTTAAAAATCCACGTAACACAGGTCCCCACCTGTGAAAATTTGAAAAAATTACAAATTTTCAATTTTCTCTCTTTTCTTAATGTATGCTTCGAATTTGACTAACGTTTATTAAAATATACCAAGTTGGCCTCGATATCAGAGATTTTCGCGGCCATTCAACCATAGCAGCTGCATAAAGAAGCGGTAAATTTAAAAATTTCAAACTTGATGCGCAGTATTTAGCTCATAACTTTGGTTCCTCTCAACCGATTAGGCTGGTTGAGTGCGGGATTTGTAGGAAATTTCAATACCTATCCAACGCGACCCCTCCCGAGGGCGAGACTATCCGAGACTATCTCCAAAGTCGCGATAGCCTGGGGCGAGTGTTTCAGAAACAGGGTCATTTTGTAACCCCAAGCTAGCGTTCGATTACGTAACCCTTGTAGTACTTGGCTTACGGAGCTGCAATGTAGTATTTTTTAAGAGGGAGGGGGTGCAGTAGGTGGTGGGGGAAGCAAGAGTTGAATGTTGTAGCCCAAAGTTGCCCTTTGATGAAAAACAAACACTAGTCTTAAAATGTCGAAAATTTGGCAAGTCCCAGCGGTGACCTGTCCGTACGGGATTCCTAAAGAGTACCAGCTTCCAAATTGGCTTCTAACCTTGCTGTAGTAATCCATCTACATTATGCAATTGCGCACTAGTCTAATATTCGTCGTAAAAAAACGTGGGCTATTTACGAATGGTCAAAATCGTGCTAAAACACGATTTTCGGTCGATTTTGCTTTCCCCCATGAAACTTTTTCACTTGTTTTGATGCGAAGCTGATTTTCCCAGCAGGAATACAACATGTATATAGGTAGATAAAAACCTTCTGCCGGCTGAATCCTATGCTGCATGGCTTGGCTACTCTTGGAAATGTGCTAAAAAACGACGGAATTTGAACAAATTTGACCTCAGATTCTTTCATCTCACAAGAGTATCTGAAATCGCAGTGGGCTGGTTTCCATGGAGACTACATCTTAATGCCATAGGGTTAGTTTGATGCCCATTTGGCCGCGAAATTCGACAAAAGTTTTTTCGACTCTCCAAAAAACCAAGGTATACCCCTTAGTTTTGAGATCTTCGAAAATTAAAGTGTCGAAATGTGCAAATATCGTTCCGAATTATTGTATAGACCCAAAAAATAGGAGAACTAGGCGAGAGTGAGCCATAGAAATCCTTTGATATCTATTAGAAATCTAAGAAAAACGCATATTTTTCAAAATTTCCGGCCCTTGCAAGGGGAAAGTTGAGACTTTTTAGTGCTAAAAAACAAGGGTTACTACATACTAGTATATGTGCAAAATATGAGCCAAATCGGGGGTGGTGAGATTTTAGGCATTTTTCGACGTTTTTGGCTGTTTTTGGGATTTTCCTTATGGGAAATCAATGTTAAAAATCCACGTAACACAGGTCCCCACCTGTGAAAATTTGAAAAAATTACAAATTTTCAATTTTCTCTCTTTTCTTAATGTATGCTTCGAATTTGACTAACGTTTATTAAAATATACCAAGTTGGCCTCGATATCAGAGATTTTCGCGGCCATTCAACCATAGCAGCTGCATAAAGAAGCGGTAAATTTAAAAATTTCAAACTTGATGCGCAGTATTTAGCTTCAAACGAAAAAGTTAACCCAAGATTATGCAAATGACCTTGAAGCTAGATTGGGGATAAAAATCATTTCGAATAGTGAAATACCTGTACAATCCCCCGATATAAGTCAAATCGACTTATTTGGGGTCGGATACTTGAAAACACAAATTTTTCTGCGGAGACCGAATTTTTTAGACGGAGTTTGAAAAGAGTAAAAATGACTATCTCAACTTCTGGGGACTGTGGGGGAGGCATTTTTTAAGGTTGAGAGTTGAATTTTTGCACACACCGATCTGAGAATAGCATGCTCGTCTGTTCAAAATTTTGACACGCTACGACAAACCGTTCCGGGGTTATTCAAGGTCAAAATTCTTATCAGATAAGAAAGCGATTCTCTGTAGATACGAAAGGTTGATATATTTTATCTAATGTTCTGAATTCTAAATAAAATTAATAATGAAGGAATGGTGAACAGGTGAATATGTAATAATGAAGGAATGGTGAATAATAAATAAATGTTGAGTAATTAATGAATATGTTTTTTACAAAAATATGAATGAGTGAATATGTAAGGAATGAATATTTTTTTCAAGTTTTTGAATGGATGAACTTTGAATTAATAAATATTTTTTGAAGATGTATGCCGGTAATATCTTCGTTACCACTCTGGTAATATTTTTGCTCACGGGTTCCAACTATTATAGTTGTGGTAAACAAATTTACTACCGGTCGGTAATCAATTTATTATCAGAGATGGGAGATTAGTTGATTTTTTGCTCGGATTACGGATTGAGGATTGGTCACCAAAATTTTTGGATTAGATTGGGGATTAGAATTAAACATAGATTCGGGGATTAGATTGGTTTTGGATTAGATTACTTTACAAAATTTATTTGGATTGGGGATTAGGGATTGGCCAATCTGGATTAGTTTCAGGATTGGGGATTATTTTTCACTACTATTTTGCTTAATAAATTTGTTTATCAGTTTTTTTGATTTCACCCTACAAAAAAGATAGTAAGGGGAATGAAAAATTGAAAGAAAACTTGTTAAACATATTAATGTGAAATTATCTAATTATTACAACAACACATTATCATCAGACAAAGAGATTAATTCTTGTGCAAAAATATAGCAATATGGATTAACCAATTAATATTAAGTTTAAGGATTTTGTGTAAATGTTTAGTTTTTTAATTCATTTTTTTAGCAATGTTTTTATCATCTCACATCAAAACATGAAGTAAAAGACAACCATTTTAGACCGGTTTAAATTATTTTAGAGCTGTAAAAGCAACACATTAAGTAGTTAACCGGTTCTTTTTGTGTAAAAAATTATCAAAAGTAAAATGCACTGGGCAATTTTAAGTTAAATTTGAAACACGCAGTTAAAAAACAATTCAAAATAAATCCAAAATCTATGACCAATCCAGATTGGGGATTAGCTTGGAAATTTTTGGTTGGATTGGGGATTGATTTGAATAATTTTTTTTCGGGATTGGGGATTGGTGGATTATTTTCAATATTTGCAAAGCTTGGATTAGGGATTAGGGATTGGATAATCCCTAATCCGGGTTACCAATCCACCAATCCCTAATCTGGATTGTCACAGCTCTGTTTATTATACATATGTACCATGGCAGAACATTATTTTTAGTGTAGGGTTGTATAAATTTTATCAAAATTTTATAGCAACGTGTTAAGACCATTCCCGTCCAAGGCGGTCATCTACAACAATGATGGCTCGATCAATACTGGAAAATAAAATTGCATTTCTTGCATGACAAAATATTTTTGTGACCTTTATTTAAAAAAGAATGCAATTATTTATGCCTTAAAAAATTCATATCGACAAAAACATGACATGTCGGCTTGATCGGTGTGGAATTTAATTATTTATAAAGGAAGATTCGCTTGACACAAATGTTAGCCAAAGTGGTATGAAGGGGAAACTGTATTTATTAACAAGGTGAACCTTCACCTTGCTCCGTAATTCGTGTACCAAAAGGGACAAAATGAGGTCATTCGTGTATTTTTTGTGGTGGGTGGGAAGCAAAGTTGTTTAGACCAGATGGCTCAAGACTTAAATACAACGTACTCTTAATCATCCCGTAATCCAGGCATGCGTGCAACAGTAAAAATGAAATTGGAATAGTATAAAAATTGTAGATGAAGAAAAGATTTAAGGTTTCCTAACTAGGGAGATTATGCAAGTGTGACTTAGACCCAGCCGTGCTACTTCATACTTCTACTCGTTTTTTAATTGAGGTCTAGAAATGTGACAAAATTACCCTGCAAAAATTTTTATTATCTTAATGCAAGAATTTTATTTTTTGAAAATACGTATGTTGCAACGTCACGTGTGTTTGATACATGAATTTTTTTCGTTGGTGTTCCCATTGGTGACAAAACCTCTCCTCAATTATTACCCCAAAATAGTGCACCATATTTAGTACCTCCGCGAGTGACGACTTGTCTCCAGATAATTTAGAGTGCATTGGACGAAGAAAATGGACTTATTAATTATTAATTGGAGTTATTAATTTTGGTTGGAATAATCTATATTTTCGTTAGATGATATAAAATAAATCCTTTAAAAGATGAACAATTAAATAGTCTGTCCCGTTGACCCCGAAAGTGTCAAAGGAGTAAAGTTCCACTCATGCAGAAGTAAAAACGACATTCGTTCGACATATAAATTCAAAGCCAAGAAATACATAACGTGACATTGATGGCGATCGACGAAAATATTTATGAATACCTCAAAGCCATAGATTTCCACCAAGCATATAAACTTTGAACTTTATTTTAAAGAGTGTATCATTAGGAGATTGAACTATTAAACTTCTTAAAAAATGCCCAATTATATTTTTGTCTTCAAGCCATTGAAACATGTAAATTACAAAATTGAACAGAATTATTAAGACAAATTAAATACTTTAAGAAAGAAACTCCTGTTGTAACGGAACTGTTTTCTTGTATCTAATAAACATAGTTTTTAGCGATTAACATTTAATTTTAGCTTAATTTCAATTTACCCCATAATCAACTGCGGTATAAATGTGTCTAACATTTCCGTTATTTTTAACGACCCTTTTCCTCCTGAACTTTTGAACCTTCTTCATTGTCACCCAAGCTATCGGGAAACTTAATGCAAGTACTATTATAATCAAGGCCAATGAAATGAAGCCGACCTGAAGGTAAAATCCCGTCATGGCCTCAGTTATGTCTGGCAGATTAGAAACTTCCTTCTCCGATATCTCAACCATTTTCCCATTCAGCATTTTAAGCGTGAATAAACGTTCTGATTCTACATTCTCAACCTCATAGTCCTGCCCCTCAATAATTAGGGTAAATTCTCCCCCCGCCAAAACATCTGTGACAATGATATCCTTCGTTCCCGATTTGTAAAGGGTTACTTCTTCCTTCGGTAATACCACGACGGTTTGATCATCCAGGTCGAAACGTGTCAAAACAACGAGTTGCTTTCCCTCTTGGATTTTCAAATCTCGTCGAACCAACTCCCAATCTGTTTCTGTTTTTTGGTCAGATTATACCTACAATTCCAAGCCGCGACTTGTAGTTGGTCAAATAGCTTGGGGCCATCGATAACAAAAATGGTGGAAACCACTATTTCCAGGTCTTCTCCACTCAATGAAACAGTATGGAGTTCCAACTCGGCACAGGATATTAAATCTGGATCATAGAATTCACTTAAGTCCAAAATATTTTCGCCTAAATCTTTCATTTCTTTGAGATAGATGTGCGTAATCTGAGACGATTTGAGGATAACGAAGACATTTTGGGTGGCATATTCGTTACTGGCGATTAAGTGGGTTGTAATTCCGTCCAAGCTTTCCAGATAGTTTATGGTCTCGTCTCCCCCAAAGATTAGAACTTTTTAGATTTTATCATCCCCTTCTTGACACGAGAGCATTAAGATTCCTCCCATTTTTAAAGAGTATTCCGTATTCTCGGTAAGGGTGTCGGTTATTGTGCATTGTTCTTCTTGGGGAGTATTCTTTAGAATGATGGAGGTTCCGAGGCGATTTTGAATAATTAGGTAGCCGTCCTCCGTCTCCAAGGATAGGGATGATAGCGACACGTTAAACTTATCGGGGCCATTCGATACTCCACGGGTTAAATGGAAGGAAAATATTTTGGAATGATAAGTGACCTCGACCGTGTTGTCGTAGCGGAAGAGAAATTGTATATCCCGGAGGGAAATCGTGTTTAACTTGTTATTGTGCAGGTGTTCAGTACAAGCGTATTCATCGCTGCAGGTAAAATAGAAGTCAAACAGGTCTTGTTCCTCGTCCCTTAAAAAAGATAAAGGATTAAGGTCAAAATTGAGGGAAGTATTTACGATAGAAATTGTTGTATTTAAATTTAATGCGATCGTGACGTCAAGGGCGGAATCCTTAATGGATATGGAGTCTCCTCCACCGCCAGAATTTAAGTAGATTGCCGTAGTTTGCCCCGTTATTTCAATAGTTTCCAGGTTTTCCGCGCTTCCAATAATTTGCTCCAAGTTTTTAAAGGAATAGCCGAATTCTGAATTCGGACGAAAATTGGTGACGCCAATACCCGCATTCATTTGAATTTGGGCTTCAGGACTAGAAGATTGGGAAAGGTCCAAAGTTCCCCCGGATAAGAGGGGGAGGGATTTGTCCTCTGGGGTATCGAGGATGAGAAATGTGTCATTGGTTGAGCATGCTAAGATTTTCTCCGTTTCTTTGGACACGTTGGAAATTTGGAATGTATTGGTTAAGGAGGGATGGCATTTGATTTTCTTGTTTCCGATGGTTGAAAGTGAATGGAATAGAGTGGGTTCTTTTCCATTTAGGGCAAGTTGCACTCCATCTTCCGTGTCAATGATGGAATGTGAAGAAAATCGAGAAATTTCGAAGGATCCGGCTGACTTGAATGAAATCTTCAAGGTTTGGGAGGAATCGATCCAAACAACATTTTGAAATAAGTCGCTACCAAAGGCAAATGTGAATATGTGGGTGGAGCTGGAATTCGGGGAAATTTCTACGCGAAGTCCACTAATAAGTGTGGGTTTGTTAAGAATGTAACGAAATTCTGAATCGGAGGAGTTTTCCGTGTTTACTATTTTAGTGTAGTTGTTCAAAATAATGGTTGCATCCAAGGGCTCTTTGCACTCATTGCTTTTACTAAGAATGATTTGGTCGCGTGCGAGGGAATTTCCCCCGCCAGAATTTAAAAGCAGGGAGCCACATTCAATAAAGTAGGTTTGAGAGGTAAGTGAACTTCCAAGAAGTCCTGATTTACCTTCATTTTCTAGCCGAAATCGGGGCGCCGATAATATTCCAGAGTTAAATGTGAAATTTGATATTGGATGCGGTGAAAGATCCACCATCCAAGAAACATTTTTCCCGCAGTTTAAATTAAATTTTGAGGGCAATTTGAGATTGACAGGGATCAACCAATTTTCGCGGGATTCCATACAGTCTCCTTTGATTTCTAACTCATCCTGATTTTCGTAGGTGTAAATCACAATATTAAAATTGGAGAAGGCCTGAATACTTGTATAAAGAGGCTCCCCGCTCTTCCCCAAATGGAATACTGAAGAGTGAACGGTGTCAAGAATAATGGTGACTGGTGGCGATAGCCCTTTGACCTCTGGTGTGTAAATTTCCAAATTGTAGTCTGAATAATTTTTCTTATTCCCACTAAAATTTAGGGTGAGTAAGGTCAAGTTATCCTTAAAAAGGATACCATCATTATTTTCGATAATTCCTGGAATAATTCTCAAATACGGCAGGGGCATTAGAATTACGTGAACGGCGTCTTTTTCATTGCTCTTAATGTCGATGGTGATGCCTCCCTCGGCGGTGATGTTATAGGTGAAAGTTCCTTTAGTTAAAGGATCACAGTACACGATTGAATTCCTTTTTAGATGAAGAACTAGTCTGTGTTGGCAGTTTGTGTCGCTGATTGTTATTATATCGGGTTCGGATACCCGTGTACTTCCTCCCATTGAGAGGTATTCCGTTCCGCAGCTGCAAATGACAGATTCTAGATGGTACTCAGAGCCGATAACCTTTTCTATATTCTTAATAGTGAAGATTTCCTTGTTGTTAGTGTGTATAGAATTGTTTTGGAAATCTATTGTGGCTTTATTTCCTAGCTCGCTAATATCTACAAGATCCGATCCATCATGCCCATTTAAGGTTCCGGTGGACATGGTCCCAACTATTTTGGAAACGTCGTCTCTGTCTCCACCATGAAAGTCGACGGTTGTGGGCCTATTCCCATTTCCAAATATGAATATATTTTCACTCGATTTATATCCGTGGGCTATGTCGTCCCTTTCTGGGACATGGTCTGTCTTCTGATTTTCTAATCTGTAGTCGAACAAAGTTGCTTTCCTACCTTTGAGGAGGTATTCAACTCCAAACATTCCAAGACAGTAATTATCCGTTTCAGGGTTGTACTTCTGGTCGGTTTTCATGTCATAACTATTGTCCATAAAGGGTTTACAGAATAATTCGCCATCCGAAAGCGTTGGTAGCCAGCGAGGCAACAAATAATCTCCAATAAAGTGGACACGTTCATGGTTAAGGATTACCCAGGTTTGAGGGAACTCGACCTATTTGCAATTAGTTTCTGAGTAAACTCCAATCACGAAAAATATACCGCCAGAACTACAACTCATTTTGATATTTAGTGGAACCACAACGCCAGTTATGGTTTCGTAGTTAGCCTTCAAAAAAGTCAGGATGTCATTGGCCGTTCCAGAATTTATGATTTTCATGTCCTTTACATGCACAAGATCTGCGGAGATACCTAACCCGACTGCTAGCCTGAACCATTCCTCCGTCCTTTCGGAGGAAGAGAGAGGAATGGTTTGCTCGAAAGCGTCCAATATTTTGTCAGCCTGCGCAATGTTACAGTGTCGGACAGATGTCTACGTCCACATAGTCGCGTCAATTTCATTTTCAAATTGTCACTGAACTACTGAACCAATTTTCATCATTGATATATCAAATTCTCACAAATTTAACGTAATTTCATAGCACATTATTAGTTTTCCGCTAAAAAATTTATTTTAGGCCAGAGATGTATTTTAATTCAAAATGAAAACAATTGGATGGACAAAAGTCAACGTCCAGTCAGAGAAAACATACAAAAAAAACTGTAATTTATAAGGAATGTTATAACAATTAATTTTTAATATTTGGTTGGGCCTCCGTTCGCTTTAAGGACGGCTTCAAGGCGTCGAGTCATTGAGTTTACCAAATTCTTGGTCACATCTTCAGAAATGGTTTCCCAAACTTCACGAATTCTGGATTTAAGGCCCGGAATTCCTGAAAAAGATTGTTTTCTTATTTCTCTTTCAATGTGGTCGCACAGATGCTCAATGGGAAGTCTGGAGATTGGGGAGGCCATTCTAGCTTCGGAATTTTTTTTCCTTGAAGTATTCCATGGTGGACTTGGCAGAGTGTTTCGGATCGTTGTCTTGTTGGAAGGCAAATCGTCGTCCAAGTCCAAGTTTTCGAACAGATTCCTGGATATTACGGTCAAGTATTCCCTGGTACTTGTATTGGTCCATAATTCCGTCAATAAATTCCATTTTTCCTGCCCCACTTGAAGCCATGCATCCCCACACCATTACCGACCCGCCGCCGTGCTTAACTGTGGGGTTGAGATTTTTTGGATTCAAAGCTTCTTTTGGATATCTCCACACTCTACGACGCCCATCTGACCCAAAGACATTGAACTTTGACTCGTCAGTCCATAAAATATGTCCCAGAATGTTTGTGGCTTGGAAATGTGGTCTCTGGCAAACTTCACTCGTTTGGTTGCATTCCTCGGTACAATAAGAGGCTTCCGGACTGCTCTGTCGGATTTCAAATTTCCCTTATTCAGTGTTCTTTGGATGGTCATAGGACTAACCTGTTTGCCGAACATCTCCTTGATCTCGGTAGATAGCTTTGGAGCACTAAGTGAGGGTGTAACGTTGACTTTGTTGAGCACGTGGCGTACTTCTGGGTGAGCCAAAATCGGTTTTCGACCACTTCTGACCTTGTTTTGGACTGAACCATTAGCTTTAAAGTTCTTAATGATTGTCTGGATGGTTGTCCTTGCTAATTTATACTTGGTCCATATTTGTCTCTGCGACAGCCCCCTTTTTGTCCACCCTTCCAGTCCTGAATGACAAGATCTCGAATAGCGATAGGAATTTCCTTGCGTGTCGACGCCATCATATTTTTCTGGAAGAAAATTATTTAAAAATTAATGCGGCATATGTTATTGATAGATTTATTAAGTTACCTGATTTTATAAATTGGAGAGATTTTTGTTGTTGACAATTAAAGTGAAGTGGACGTAGACTTTTGTCCGCTCAAATTTCATCCTCTCTCGCTCTGCACTATGATTCTCAGTTTTCCCAGAATTTTCAGAAATAACTCATATGTTTTATGAAATTACGTTAAATTTGTGAGAATTTGATATATCAATGATGAAAATTGGTTCAGTGACAATTTGAAAATGAAATTGACGCGACTATGTGGACGTAGACATCTGTCCGACACTGTAAATGCAAAACCGAAAACCAGCTGGGGTATCCCGGTAAATACTTGACAGGGTCTGTATATTAGATTTACGTATCCAAAGATGGCATCACCACTGCTCTGAATCACTAACAGGGTTGAATGAACTGAATGGATTGAACACTCAAAAACAATAATTATTAACTGAAATTCGATTGATACAGAGTTTTTAATATTATTATGTAAAAGGTTTCAAATTTTTTGACTTTGATGCTGCTAGGGATCCCGCAAAATGAGCAGACGATAGCTATATGTTATGGAAAGAAAGAGGGTTAATTTTCTGCATAGGAAAGGACTATGCTACCACAAAATTGCATTGGGGACGTAGTCTTAAGAGCCTACTATCTAATTCATTACCCAAACATGCAACAAAACTGGATTCTTGGGCAATTTTCATTGAAGCGGACACAAAACTGCAATCAACAAGCGCGAGCACTGAAATATAATCATCAAGATCTTGACCAACTGTGGACTTTTGACCCTGAAAATTGCATCTGAACTGCAAGAACAATGCAACAGAACGGTTTCCACTCAAACAATCAGATGCTGGATCCGCGAAAGGGGCTTTAAGGGTCGAACTACGAGCAAGAAGCCATTCATTTATAAGCGAAATATGGCGCTGCGTCCTAAATGGACCCTGGACTTCAGCGATAGGATTCTGAATGAGTGAAAAACTGTCAGTCAGCATGACACAAACATGTGTAACATATTTATGTCAAATGCAGTCGTGAAGATGTGGAGGAAACCTGGAGAAGCCCTTAACCCTAGATGCATGAAAAAGACCGTGTAACATAGTGAGGGAATTGTGGTCGTTTGGGCCCCAAAATTTTCGAATGGTGTTGGAACTTTATCTTTATTGAGTCAATCATCAACAAAGAAGTGCAGCAGGCAATTCTGGAGGAAAATCAAGTCCGCTGAGCGAGGAAATTAACACTCGTGCCGAAAATAATTTTGAACTTCAAAGCGGATCCCAAAAATACGTAAAGTTTATTAGTCGGTACTTGGAGTGAAAGGGATTTAATGCTCTTCCGTGAGTTGCCTGATCTATGTATTGGCCTCAACCCCATCGAAAATTTATTGGCATAATTGGCGAGGAGGATTTCGAACCGAAAATCGAAGTCCAAACATGGCTTGCATGTTATTTTAGGCGAAGTGTGGGTAAACGTCTGACCCGAAGTGACAAAGAATTCGTAGAATTCATGCTGCAGCGTATCAGGGCTGTAATTAAAAGATCATGACAAAGGTATTGGACCGCCCCTTAAGACGCGCGCCGGGCGGGAACACAGCGAAATTAAATTTCGAAAAAATTATTTTTGAATAGACCAAGTTATAAGCTTTCCATTGATATATGTCACCAATTATTGAGTAATGTGTAAGACTAGAATAACTTGGGTTGAAAGGCAAGAGTTGGGAAAATGAGTGATTGAGTTTCATAAAAATCGAACAAACTATGATTCTAAAATCACTTGGCAATTTTTATAGCAAGAAGGTATTCCTCATTCAAATGTCAATTCTTACATAAAAAGGTACGAGCAATCCAATAAAGTCAAATTCAAAGTCCCTACTGGTCGACCTGCAAAGCTAGCGACGACAAAAGTCAAAAATCGGATAAACAAAATTTAAAAAAATCATTCATCAACGGCAACGGCTGGCACGACAAGGAAGCTCAAGAATTCAAAAAGCTATTTGAGCAAAATCAAAGTCCATAAACTAGGGATTATAGCCAGGGAAAAAACACCAGCACCAAATTACAGACCAACAGAACAGGAAAGGATTCATGCGTTCTGCTAGAAATTATTGAAGAAAATTGGGGGAAAAGTGGTCATGATGGACGATGAGCCCTACATCAACGTCGACCCTTCAAATCTTCCAGGAAGGCATTTTTTCCATAGTCCCAACCCCTGTGAAGTAAAATATGAAGACAAAGTCCAAAAGAAAGACCAATTCCGAAAAAAATGAAGAATTTGGCAATGCATGTCTAGCATTGGTCATGTTTCCGATCCCGTCATTTTGGAGGGTACTGTAAATCAGGGGCTTTATCTAAAATCATGCCATAAAGGGGGAATCGTTTATTACCAAAGATCATAAAAAAATAAAGTTTTGTTTTGGCCTGACCTCGCAAGGTCCCATGACGCCAAAAAGGTCACTCAGTGCCGACATCTGAAAAAAATTGAATTTGTGCCAAAAAATTGAAACCTACCAAATTTTCCTCAACTGCGACAAATTGAGAAATTCTGAGCGCTGACTAGATCCAAATATTCTAAGCTTTCAGAAACGGTACACACCTTACGAAAATTTAAGAACAGATTGAAGAAAATCAGCTTGAAAGTAGGTGCAGCCTATGGGCGGAATTTGATGCGAAATTTGAAGAAGAAAATGCTAACTGTAGCAGACAGCGGAATTGAATCGTTAAAATTTGAACTATATGGCAATCCAGACCCTTTGGTAGTAAGCATATGCAATTTTTTTGAAATTGCATTAACTGTGTAAAAAGTTCTGAGCATTTTATTGCGCCGGTCCAATACCTTTGTCATGATCTTTTAAAGTTAATTGAGGCGATTCAAAGTGATAGCTAATTATTAGACAAAATTTTAATTAAAAACCCGCAAGGGTACGATTTAATTTTTTGCATGGAATTTAGATCTTTCCCAAATTATTAAGTAGTGGTTCATAATCAGTAAGGAAAAACAAGAAATGCATGTCATTTTCAAAATCTACGTTAAATTTCCTATAAGACGGATTTATTGCATAATAAAGATCGACTTCCATCAAGTAGAAAACCATGGATTTATAACGTGACTAAAAAGGGTACGATTTAAACTTTTGCTTACTGTAAATGGATGTTCCCTGTCCATCTGCGTCACATTTAGCCCGGAGAGAAATTGAGAATTTCATAAAATTTTAGGAAACCACCCCAACTTTATCCTCTTTCGTACTACTAATTTTTAAATAAAATTTCCCGCGGGTATAATCTTGAATTGATAATAACGCCGAATAGAAACCAATTTCCATCAATTTCGAATTTTTGAGTTTGTTCACGAAAACCACGAAAAATCCACATTCTAGCTTTGGAAAAATCCCAAAATGTGTTAAGAAAAATTTCGAAAAAACCTAATTTTAACCAACTACAGTTCATGTTGAGTTTGCAAAGATGATCGAGCAGTGCAGAATTTAGTTTCATTCCCTGTTCAGTTCACGCTCAGGTAGAAACCTCAACAGGGGCACTGCTACGCACATTACTACGCACATTCCATAATGAACAGATTAGGTATCTACATATCGTCGTACTAATTCCGAAACCACATAAATGCACTCGATGGTTAATTCCGAAATCACATAAGCGCACAGAAAAAATTATTGAAAAGACATAAGTGCAATTTTAATATTAATGAGTCAATGATTTGTGTGTAAATATGGCCATGATTTTAAATGTGATTATTTATTATTTATTTATTTATTTATTTATTCGTTAAAATTTTTACAAGGCTCATGGCCCATAAAATTACAGTTTAAGCTATAACGTAAACAATATAAAAACTGTTATGTCACTAACTGTCGCAGATATCGACCGCACTAATTTTAAATTGTTAACCCTCCGAGATAAGTGATCCTGCATTTTTGCGTTTTTCTAAATAGACATGTTTGCGGAGGAATTTTCAAAAAAAAGTTCAGCGAAAATCCGAATTTTTCAAAACGCTGTAACTTTTCGAATTCTAACCCGATTTCAAAAGTTAAACCCAATTTTGGCTCAAAATTACTTAAAAAATGCATTTAAAGAAATTTTAAAAATTCGATGTTTTAATGCCATTCTAAATTTTTCATTTCCATAAAGCTCGTGAAAAGACAGACAGAAGAATAGTGAAGAGAAATTCAATAGATATCGTGCAACGCTGGGCGAGCTACAAAGCTAAATAATCTCTAAAATATTTAGTTTCTAGTTGCAAATTTTTCCCACGTTATAGTTTCCTTTAACCAAGAGGTTGAACATATTTCTGACGTTCCACCTAATTCGTTTTACAATTGTTGTAATAAAGAACCAAATCGTCGAATAAGACTCGCATCCAATGCAAACCAGAGCCAAAACGATTAGAAAGCCACAAAGGACAAATAGGGTGAGAATGCTCTCATTCAAGCGTACTGGGCTGACTTTATTCGTATCAACTCTTGATTTTACCCTCCGACTTAAATATTTGGACCATTTTTCTTGCTCCAACCTCGACCAAATTCCTGCGTCAATAATACCTTGAAAATACTGAGGAATTTTAGATTCACCATCGTTATAAAAGTTCAATCCTGACATTTCTGGCTGTAGTATGTAGGTTTTTGCTTGTTTGCCACCTCTTCCAGGGGTACTGTTCTTTTAGATAAAAATATTCCTGAGCCACCTCATCAGAATCAGCGATCCACACGGTTTTCCCGCATTTTAAAATTTCCCTGGTAAGCATCTCGTTAAGCTCCTCTGTTGATTTGGTGACGTTCCTCTCGCTCAAATCTGGTAGCTCGCGACCGTGCTTTGGATTCAGAAGCTGGAATTCAGGATTTCTTATGTCACCATTAAGGTAATGGTTCCGCAAATACCTGTCAAGATCCCAATACTTGTAATACTCGAAGTGGAAGAAACGGTTGGCAGGCAAGGTAGAACGCTTGAGGAAGAATGGCCTTGGCAATATGGGGGAAAGAAGACGAAAGCAATTTTCAGATTCGAAGGGATTTGTCAGTTTTATGGTGTCATAGACTTGGTTGTCGACCACAACAGCATTCCCCCAGTATTTCGAGATTGCCGTTTTCTCAACCCACGCTGTAATCTCCTTGTGCGAAAGGTTAACCCCTCCAGCTATTCTCTCACAAACAATATCATTCCATTCCTCTACTTTGGTCCCTGGAAGCGGGGCATTTAAATTCGTGATCATGATTCCATTGTAACAATTAGTTTTGAAGACCGCCATTAGTGACCAGATTCCGAAAACGAGGCGATAAAATGCTCTCTTTTCCAGAATCGCCGGAACAGATGCAGGTTCCTCAAATAATATGGAAAGAACATTTAACCAAGGTGAAACCCACCTTATCCCATCACTTGGGCCCGTCACAGAATCATAATATCTTGTGTAGAGGGTCAAGCAACTTACAACAATGGTCAGGCAGATGAGCAGGCAGATCCACAAATCAAGCTGAAATGGGGTCAAATAAAACTCAAAAGTTAAAAATGTGCTGGTATGACAGGTTATAAATTTGTAACCGGTGAACATAATGGTAACCTTCTTATTAACAAAATCTTTAACATTAGAACTACTAGCGTGATATTCCACTATTAAGTTGCAGGTGTTCTCAGGTTCAACAGGACTGCATTCAGTTTCATTTGCAATTTTCAAACCTTGACGAAATACAAATTTTGCAAGTCAAGTTTTCCATCTGATCGAAAGGGTTGTAGGTGGGTTCTTATCTGTTTCACCGGAGGTGGGGCCTTTAGAAATGAAACGTGCATATTTGTTTTGGGCGTGAGCTGTCTGCTCATTGTGGGATACCTCATTTTGACCTCAGGAACTTATTTGATGGCGATGGGGGTGGCTCCGTCTTTTTATGCCGAGTTCGACTTTATATCGACATTAAAATTGAGACCTTTAGTTATTTAAAATGTCGAAAACGTGTTGAAAAGTTGACTATTAGTTTGAAGGTAAGTTTCCTCATCTTCGGCTCGATCGGGTCTGGATTCTTTCCCTGACTAAAAACTCCTCTTTCTTGATGCCACATCATCACATACATTTACATTCATTGGCTAAAATAGTGGCCCGAGTTTTAAGTACATATGACTTTGTCTTGACTTTTGTTACACAAGCATTTTCCAGCATACATACATACATACGAGAATCTCATATTCATAAAACTGTTTCATAACGTGTCATTGTCCATGCCCAATAATCTCAAATCATTAATTTACATATAGTTAAAACCTTAAAATTATCAGATAAAAATCATGTCATTATTCAAAATCAGGAAAATTATTCACGGCGACAACAATATTTCTAATAAATTTGCAACGATTTTGTCCACAATATCGGCGACCGGAGTTTTTAAAGAAATTCCCAGAGCAGAGAAATATTTTGTAATGCTAATTTTCGGCCTGTGACATCATAGGAAATAAATCAAGGAACATGCTCTTATCCGACAGTCCAATACCAAGCATGAAAGTCAACACAATTTAATGGCTACGAAAAATATCGCCACAGCCGAAACACGAGCCTTCAAGAAAACGTAGAAATACGGGTCGGGTTATCAACTTAAAATCGGAGAAAACCGCTTTACCGTGCATTTTAAGTTATGAAAAAGTTATGATGGAATCCGCGAGAATCTGTGTTGTTCCCGCTCGCGAGAAAAATGTCACGGTCAAAATGCAAATTCTCGCTCTAGGATTGCGTCACAATTTCGTTTAAACTCAGCATTTTAAAGAATCCTGAAACACGTGCTTAATTATTTTTCTAATGATATCGTGATATCATTATATGATATCTAATAATTATCGTGGTATCCGTCAAAATTGCCTGCGTCGCCGCATTGGTATGGGATCTTCTGTGCATGTTTTAGTAATTTTGGAAAATAATTACGCTAATCTTCCAAATATACTTAACTGTGTGTTGTGAATTGGAAGCGAATTTTAAGTAATAAACTTCTTCTTTATCAAGCACAGGGATACGGTTTGGTTGATGCAAAAATTTTGCATAACCAGTGGCGTTCCATTATCGATATAATTTGAGCCAAATTTTATCTTCAGGTGGCAGCAGGCTCTCAATTCTCTTCGTCGGAGACCGCTTTTCCGATTCTGCAATGCCACGGTTTGGTGACCCTTATTGTGAAGCACCCTCTGCGAACAGTTGTTGATCAAGGAAGCCAGAGTAATCACGAAAATGTTGCTTGTAATTGCACTTATTGCCAGGATTGGGAATAATGCGAATCCTGGAAGAGCAATTTATCCACGATTTGTAATGCCGACGTATAGCGAGAGTACTTGAATTGCTGGATAATGGATGTCATCGTTGGAAAGATTCGTTTCGTAACAACGGCATTGAATGAGTTCTCCAAAATTTGAGTGTGGCGGTAGAACTGAATGCAACTGAATCGGTATCCTTCTTGGTTTTATAGACTTCCCTAAATTTGAATCAGAACAATTTAGGTAACCCTACAAAGATTTGACTTTAAATGTAACAAGGGAACATACCGAGGTGTCCAACGAGTTAAGGGTCGTATACCAAAATGACCACGATACATGACTTATTAAACAAACTGAAGGAATTTCCGTGTAAAACTCACTTTTCGCCACGTTGTGACGAAGTTTGTGATGAGCGTATGACCATCGGTTTGCAATCGGAAGAGGTCGCCCGCCTAACGTTCAGGTCGAACTCATGTTGTCTTTAGACATTTGAATTTTTTTCGAGTTTCAACAAATTAGCACACCCCTATTTTTTTAATTCCAGATAAGTTGATCAAAATTTCAATTTAAAAAAATTCTTATTTTTATAAAACTTTCATAATTTGTTAAACTTTCCTAAGAATGTTTTCGAAAGTCTAAAAAATTCAAATGTCTGAATGTCTTCGACATGAACGTTTACCGGCCGACCTCTTCCGATTGAAAACCGATGGTCATACGCTCGTCGCAAATATCGTTACAACTTGAACACGGAACCAACACGGAAATTCGTTCAGTTGGTTGAACAGGTCATGTATCGTGGTCATTTTGGTATAGGTGTCGACCCTTAACTCGTTGGGCCACTCGATATGTGCACTTGTAAACTACGAGTGTCTCTAGTCAGTAGACTAAAATAATTGATATTATTTCTTTGGTGGCGATAATGTTGTGATAATTAATTAATTTACCTGCGAAGAAGTTTGAGACAACGAAGGAGGAAATTAATTCCTACAAAAAGCAAATATATGTAAAATCCAAGTAGTTCCCGAGTACGCTCTATGACAGGTCATCCAAGTGTCAAACATTTTGACCGCACATCTGGCCACGTTGTTTAGGGAACAAGCGCGTTCTGCATCCGAGCGCCCACAATCCGCTAGCATTGAAAGGATGAATGGCGGAGTGCAAGGAAGGAATCGCAATAATAGGAATAAAACAATTTGGAATACGAAGGTACCAACTTCACACCAAACTACAAACATCTTGATTGCCTTGGTTCGCAAGGAGACTGAAATTCTTGGTAGATCTGTAATTATGAATGAATTTTTGGGTCATAAAATGACATTCCTACACATGCTCATAATTTAAGATTTTATTGTTTAATAATAATAATACTAATAATTCTTTATTATACTCATTTACTAGAACCAGTGATTACAAAATGACTTTTGCAAAGCAGACTAGCCTATTTTCACGAGTTTACAATGGAAATGGAATAATATTTTAGTTTAGGTTTAGTTTAAAAAATAAAGTCAGATTTAACCAGTCAAATTATAAACTATCGACAAGTACTTCTGGATATCCTCCAGTAATAAAATTTTGGAGCGTAGCGTTCATATGAAATTTATAGTCTAAAGAATTGACTAAATGGTATTGAATTAATTAATTGTTTTCGATAATTGGATGTGTAGTGTAAAACAGGGTACCGTAAAAACTCAAATAGTAGCCGTTGCTCAAATAGTAGCCGTGCCCAAATAGTAGCCCTGCCTTTTTTCATAATTTTATAAATAGTGACCTTGCTCAAATAGTAGCCGTGCCCAAACAGTAGCCGTGCTCAAATAGTAGCCCTGCCCAAATAGTAGCCGTACTCAAATTATAGACGTTCGTCGATTTCTAATGTACATACATGCAACCAGATATCTCCTGTCCTGCTCATTTAAGTAATTAAATCACAATTCAATTTATTCTCACAATGGAACCTCTTTTCAAGCTACACGAGATAAGCTTAGTGACTTATGCTAAAAAATCAAGGTTAAAATCAAGGTTCCTATCAAGGTTATGCTAAAAAAACAATTAGCGTTTTATTTGACAAGGATTTTACAAAATAATTTGGTTAAATTAAATTTGTGCGTTTTGTAGTAGTTAGCTACAATTTTTTTACAAAAAGTAGTTGTAGTCAAGATTTAACTACTTTTTTAAAGCAGTTGAAAAAAGTAGTTAAACTACTTTCTCCCATGGTATAGTTGACCAACTACACTATTTTTCGACTACTTTTTAACCACATGTTATCTAATCTCAAATATATTTTTAATGAAAAAATTGGGGTTTTCAAATCTTCTGAAATTCATGGTGTTCTAGTTGATGCAGACTGCCTTAATTATTCTCAGGAAGTGATAAAATGCAAGATCAAATCCAGTAAAAATCTCAACTACCTGAACGTAATTATGTTTTTTAAAGAAATTACAATGAATCTGTTGTAATAATTTTCTTATTTCAATGATTTAACAAGGGGTTAAGTAAAGCAGGTAAAAGTTTTTCTTTCATTTAACTACACCGCAAAAGCTAGTTAAATGAAAGTAGCTAAAAATTTGTTGAAAATAGTTGAAAAGTAGTTAGTAGTTAGATTTTAGAATGTAGTTATAAATGTAGTAAAAATTAAACTAGATGAAACCGAAGTAGTTGTAGTTGTGGTTTAACTACTTTTAAGAGTAGTTAAACAACACTGAAATTAAATACTGTTTTACTGATTGTACTAAAATCATTTTTAATTGCTAAATTAGTAATTGATTTTTTAATAATTAAAAAATCAATTACTAATTAGTACTTATTACTAATTACTTAATTCTCATAAAATTAATTAAATTCTGCTTTTTAATAACTTTTTTTCTACCAAAAATCCAGGAAAAAACTTTTGCAAGTACTGTATATTTACAGTCTATCGTTATGATTTACAAACCATTTAAAATTTGCTCAGAGGATCTTTACGCTAGATTTTGCAAAGAAATCGACATTAAAACGAAAGATAATTATCTTGAGTTATTCGGGAGAGGGAGACTTGTCGCATTTTATTCTTAGTATGCTCAATTAAGTAATTGATCAAAGTAATTGAGTATTCAATTACTATTTGGGCAAGTAATTAAGTAATTCAAATTTTAATTACTCACAGTTCTTCAAATACTTAATTAACTTGAAAAACACCGGAGTAATGGAAATCAATTACTAATTACTTCAATTTCGGTAATTAAGGGAGTAATTAAGTACAACGGCCCCGTAAGATGTGGGCCATTGTTAAGTTATTAGCACATCGGGCTGAATTTGCTACAGATTTAAAATATGTAAAATTTTTAATCAAGTTTGTAGATGTGCCCAAAATCTGTAGAAAAATAAATAGAAAATGCTATAGTGGTAACTCCTATCTCAGCATTTTTGGAATGGAAATTATAAAATAAAATTTGGTAGAATTTCTTAACAGAATTTCAATTAGCTTTAATTTCTTGAATTAATTGGAAGACTTTAATTTTTGAATTAAAATAAAGTTAATTTATTTTAATTGTATAAAGAAATTGACAAAAAGCCGAAAAACTGCTATAAAAACCGTATCATTCCATGTTCACTCCAGCTCGCGAGTTGGAAGGAAAAAAAGTTCATTCCGAATGAACGTCGGTGAAAATCATTCCAAATCCTGATTTTTTCCATGACAAATAAAACGCAAAAATTTTCATTCCATTCCAAAATCAGGATTGGAATGATGAAAACGATGCAAATAAAACACGCCCATTTTTGACAAAATTTGACAATCTCGTAAATTGGTGCATACACTCAGAGCAAAAAGTAAGCAAATTTGCTACCGGGCGGTGTCTATATATGACCTCACCGGTTTGGTAGCGATTTGCTACGAAATTGTAGTAAATTTGCTCCCACATTTTGTCTCACCGTAACAGCGCGGTAGGGAAATACTAGAACATAGTAACATATTTACTACAACTCTGTAGCAAATCGCTACCAAACCGGTGAGGTCATATATAGACACCGCGTTTAGCGATTTTGCTCTGAGTGTACATTCATTTAATTTTATATTTGCTTTTAAAATCCTACTATCCACCGATCCGTAATAAAAAAAAGTGACGATGGGTTCAATAAATTATAAGTGCATATCGATTAATGAATATGCATTCCAAAAATATACAACGAAATGTGGCAATAAAAATAAGTCAACTTTAAGGATTGTGATTTCTAATTAATTAATACATTCATTAATTATACGAACTTATAATTTATTGAACCCATCGTGACTTTTTTATTACGGATCGGTGAATAGTAGGATTTTAAAAACCAAATATAAAATTATACGAATGTATACACCAATTTACGAGATTGTGAAATTTTGTCAAAAATAATATGCATTGAATGATGTGCGAGCGTACGAGAACGGAGCGGAGTGACCTCGAAGGAGAAAATTCTCACTCTTCCGCTCGCCCGCTTTAGAAAAAAACAGGCCGCTACTGTGAACTTTGCCTTCAAATATTTGACCTCCAAGTGCCCATTCAACGGAATGATAAGTACCACGTCATTTCCAATTTTTAGCTTGATTTTTTAGCATAAGTCACTAGGCTTATCTCGTGTAGCTTGAAAAAAGGTTCCATTGTCAGTTATACAAAATCGAATTGAACACGAAATTCTGCTCAATGGAGAAATTATTTAAATTAAGAGCAGGGTTAACCTACAGAATTGTCTTCTAGTACGAATCTAAGGGAGAATTTTGTGCTGTTATTAAAATTTAATTTGAGTCTGATTCTGGAAAAAAAATTACAATAGCTGTTTGCTAATAGTAGCCGTGCATCTTTTCTTAATTTTATAAATAGTGACCGTGCCCAAATAGTAGCCGGGTCCCAGCCAGGCCCAGATCTAGCCCAAAATCTTACCCGGGCAAATTAATTAGGCGCCCCAAGCCGCTCGCTCCTTCGGCGCTCGCATGTGGCTTTTTTCTCAATCAGATACATACTTGAGCAAAATATTCCTACCCAGGCATTATTAGAATACACAATAGGATAGCAAACTTTTTGCGCTCTATAATGCATAATATTGGCAGGTTAAAATTGCTTAATATTGAGCACTGCTCAATGAGCAGATTAATATTTCGTAATACCGATAATATTGGGGGCGGGCTTAGCAAATATTCCAGTTGCATGCCAAAACGTGCACAATTTTTCTTAATTCTGATTTTGGGACATTTACTAGTTTCTGGTTCGGCGCACCACTGGTTCGGAAAAATTGCCCACCGAACCACACCGGCGGGTGTAGTTCGCGGTATGGTTAGCCGGGTTTTAGAATTTTGCAAGTGTGGTTCGGGGTGTGGTGCGCTTGTTCGGAGGTGTGGTGCGCTTTTTATTAATAGCAAATGAACCTTTTAACCTTTGGAGCCATTTTAAAATTTGGTGTAAATTTTGGTCAAGAATTATTTAGTGTAGTTTTGGTTGGACGTATACACCCTTCAGTAAAACTGTTTTTAAACTGTCTAACAGAAAAATTTGTCAATTTACATAAGCTTCTGTATTCATGACGTTTTCGTAAATAGATATATCTTCAGATATAATGTCCATTCAATTTCGGGAAAGATACATAATTAGCAATACCATGAAATTTATTAGATTTAATTTCCAAAAATTGGAGAAAAATAGAGTGTGTCCAGAAAGTTTCTCCCTATTAACCACTAATGAATATTACCTGACAAAAACAGGGAGATAGAATTGTTCAAACTGCTATATTTTTTGAAAGTACCGTAATATGGTGTGCGTAATTCGGTCTTCTCCACCATTTATACAATTCATGCCTTAAAACTGTGGTGTAAAATGCGTGGTCCTTACGACAGCAACCTGGGACCGGGATTTCAAAGTCGTGTTTTGGCCATCTAATGGTTGCCACACCCCTAAAATTTGTTTTCCTACATCACGAATTTTGTGGATTGAATTGTCAATGTTGAATGTCAATGTTGAATTGTCAATAAATTTAGCTCTTATCAGTGAATATGCGCTTATCGTCGCCTTCCACAGGGGTCCAAATAGTCGAAAATCTCTGCTTTTAACCAGTTTTGCGAAGTTTAACTCATATCACGTGGGCTAAAAAGCGTTTTATACTGACCCCTGTATGTCTGACAACCCTCCTTTGTCATGCTGGGTTATTCTCAAAAGTAGTTACTAAAGTATTACCATTCTTCTGAAAGTGTAGCGTAGCGAGATTTAGTCCGGTTCAGATTTCATACGAAAACTATGAGATTTCCTTCAAATTATTTATGTAAGTTAGTACCTTTTTGATTGATAGAGTGTCCTCGAAATATTTGAACTGCGTTTGGGTTTAAAATATTTTTGATCACTCCGCAATCCTAGCATTTTTCAGATTTTTGCATTTCCACTTAAATCGATCCCCAGCATTGGATACTGCTAGGATACTCAATTCCTTGTGCATGGGAAAAGGCTTCACCTTTAGTATCGCATTGGAAAAATAGTTGCACGACAAAACTCAAAGATGTTAAAACTAGGAACAAAAAACGGGCGGAAAATCCATAGGGAGAAACTTTCTGGACACCCTCTATGAGTGGGGTGCAAGAAGTTCAAAATTGTTAATCTAAAGATGGTGACCGGGCTAGGTATTATACTTGGCCAATTACTTTTTCTCGGAATATTTTTGTGGCATCAACAAGCATATTTATATTGATTTTCAAAAATATGTGTCGGTGAGCTCCATGGCATTCTTCGTCTAGTCATAATCTTTGTTGAAGTATGACAAATTTCAAGCCTAAAATTCAGCATATATGAACAAGGATTATCTAAAACTTCAGAAATTTTACTATGGTGATTTAGATAGCGTTTAAATAAGTGAAATTAAATTTTACCTTTCTGGATATTAAGTTATTTTGCATATTTATTAGTAATTATTGCTAAAATTGGGGACAAACCGACGCCGTGATTGGAAATAAACCGTAAAAAACTGACATTTATGTGCAAAACCCAGATCCCCATAAGACTAATTTTATTTTGTTCACCAAAAATATAAAAGCGTCCCGTGTTTTTAAACTAGCACTTTTGATTTCCAGCCAAAACCTCGGTTTTTTAATTCTGTAAATTTTCTAATTTTAGAGCGAATCCAAAAATTTGAAAATGTGTCTCATCAGATTACCTAACTTCATTTATCAAAAATCCACTTGCAATATTGCTTGAAAATTTGAACGACATTATAATTTTAATGAATTTGAAATACTGGCAAAGTATTCTGAACCTCAAATTTGAAAACAACTGATTTTTTATAAGCCAGATAAGTCATTCTTGTGAAGCAAGTTTTCGAATTTTTGGATTCGCGCTAAAATTCGCAAAATTTTTAAAACTGAGGTTTCGGTTGGAAAACAATTTACAATTCTCGCCAAGCGCTCAAAGTAGCGCATTATGAAACATGCAAAAGTGCGGTGATGCTTATTTTTTGTGGTTAACAACATAAAATTGATCGCGTGGAGATTCGATGTTTACATGTGAAAGACCTGTATAGTAAGTCCTCTTTGAAATTTCTCAGAAATCGGAATGATAAATAAAACCACAATCTTTCTGAACTCTCAAGACGTGACCAATGCGAGATAGAACAGTTGTTATACCTTTGAGAGGTGCATCAACACATTAGAATTGTAGCAATTAGGTGTCTAAGCTTGACAACAATAAAAACTCCAAGCACAATATTTTCAAAATTTACAAGAGAAAAATTCAATTATATCTAGTGTAAACCCGGGCGCCTGCCGGCGCCCCCCAAGAGTTTGGCGCCCCGGGCAACTGCCCGGGTTGCCCGCCCCTAAATCGGGGCCTGGTCCCAGCTACTGATTTTTTAAATAGTAGCCACCGGCTACTATTTGAGTTTTTACGGTACTTACGGTTGAGTTATGATTCTGCTATCAAAGCCCTACTTCCATAACTTGCCTAAATAAATAAACTTGGTCTTCATCCACAGAGCAGGCCAAATTATGACAAACTTATTTTCCGTGACAAACACGATGCCACTGAGTAAAAATGTGACACCACATATGAGAAAGACTGGCCATATGAGTTCCAACGAGACTGGGGTAGACTCATGGAATCGGATTTTCCCTTTCACTTTTCCCAAATATATTTGCACCATTTCAAAATATTTCTGTTCTCCGTGGCGAAATTCCGTTTTGTTAAGAGCCGAACCAATCCTAACCATTTTCTCCCACATCCCCCCTAGTCCGGATTCGTGCAAGCGTCCCCACTCTTTTGCGACGTAAGCGAATATCAAATTCTTAAACCCCACTCGAAACTCTGTGACCCGAAATGGCGATTCCGCCTTACATATGAATACATATCGATTTCCGGCTAGTTTAATCAAGCCTGCATAATGCTCAAGCATTTTATTAACAAGCAATACCGCAACGGTTGGCGCGATTCCAGTGAAATTTTCATGACTGTATTTTTTCAACGTGAGAAATATCGAACCATTCCCGATGGGCGAAATCTTTTCCTGCAGTTTGATTAACATTTCGTTATGCAGTTTGGTAAACTCTGAATTTTCTCCTACCCTCCAGAGTAATCGTGGAATAAGTATTGTCTTTAGGAAAGAATTGTGCAAACGGTTTTTTCAGAATAAAGAGTATCCATTCCTACAATCTGTATGTTCCCCTTAGCCAGATCGTTAAACCCTTGCGGAGTTTGTGGAGGGAATAGGACCGCCAAACATGAGTAGATTGATCCTTGATATAAATTTGCAGTTAGGATGAAATACCCGAACAGCCAGAGGATGACTAGAATCAAGGCTACTTTTGCCTTACAGTACGCCTTTCTTGTAGTTTCGCCCACCTGACCGAGAAACATGGAGGTGACGGTGATCACCTTTTCAGCCATTGAAACAAATGTTTGCAAATCGCATCGAATAATTCCGTCTTGTTCCAGCCATGCGAAGTATGTGGCCACGAAGATGACACTAATCAACAGGAAGGTCCAAGATTCCGTGTCAAAAGGAGAGACAAAAGTGGTCACGCCACTAGCCGGGGACGGTGGGTTGGTTATAGTCAAAAAGTTAATATAGCCAAATTGGACTTCATAAACTTCATCTTTGGCGCTGTTCGGTAGGTCATCCCTGATACCCATAACACGTTCTAAACTTAGATCCACGTGACGACTTCTGCTACTCACTTGCATCATGGTTAGATTATATTTTATTGAAATGGTTTTTATGAGACAGAAATTAAATTCATCTATCTCTCCTAGTTTGCTTGGCAGTAGGCCACATCTTCCCCTCCTGACGAATTTCTGTGTTTTAAGGTAGTAAATATAGTACTCGTGCATGTTTTTATTAATAATATCCCAAGCCTTTCGTACATTAAAGAGGGAAATGCCCCTCAGGCGTAAATACTTGATCGGTTTGCATGTCAAACATGGGAGGAAGTAACGGGGTGATTTCACGCTATCTTCAAGAACCACAAGTTTGGCGAGACCAATGAGTTCGGCGGCGCGTGCGTAGCATTCCAAATCCCGCCTATGAAGAGTGAGACTAAAGATGACGTATGGTCGAAAGACCCGATAATTGTAGTAGATAAGATCTTCACACGCGGAATAACCGTCACTGGTTTGGCCTACTGATCGGTCACTGCGAATGAAGACGACAACTGGTCTTGAACATTTGTCCTTATTGAGATTCCAATCAATGTTTACTAGCACTTGAGGGAAGAGAAGGCCACTTCCGGTGTAACAGAGCACATAGTATCGCAGCGGAGTGTAAAGATTGACATTCTGGATAGTGTGAAAATGCCGGACTTCAATCTTGTCCAGGATCATTGAGTTTGAACAAGCTGGTACGCTCACGAAGGTTAAATCAGCCTCGTGAAAAACTTCATGGAACGGGGTACTTAAAGCGGAGTGAAAATAAAATGAGCACGTCCAGAGTGTGGCACCGAGGAAAAAAACTAAGAGGCCGAGTGACATGGTAAATTTAGCAATGAAGTCGTATACAAAGACCCAATAACGTGTCACCAATCAGATAAAGGTACATACCTCACATTCAATTAATAACTACGATCTGTAAACATCTGTAAACAGAGGATTCTTCGAATCTTGCCTGCATTGAGAATAAATATCTGTATGTATTTGGATATAAGTAAGGTCCGTTAAAATTAGAATTCTTCCAATTTCCTCGAACTTATGGAAACCTTAAGTAGTTGTTTTGCTCGTAGAATTATTTTATCGCTTCGTGCTAGCTATTATTTCCGTTGTCACGCACACACGGAAAACTTAATTAAACCCTGGGTTCAAATGTATGTCATGATTAATTTTGTAAAGCTATAAAATATACCAATCTATCTTAAATGTGCAAAAATTGTATTTAATATTTCCCTTGTGTAAGTTTAATACCGGAAATAAATTATCCACATATTCCAAGAGGGGTTGATTTTGTGAAGCATGCATACATACATATAATATGCAAATACTTATGATACTCATCATCCAGGGTTGCAAAATATGAAACACTACACTGCTGGAATGCGTTCAGCGACCTTCATCAACATTTTAATGTTTTTTAAGCTATGTTATATCAAATACATAATAGCTCTTATATCATAACATATCTTACTAATCCAAAATCGGAGATATTTTCAAGAAAAATTCAATTAATGACGGAACGTCGGCCGACCTTCAGGCGAAACTCGTTGTCAGAAATGGCCTCCCCGGTGCCAACGAGGGAACATAACTATAGTTCATCTATTAAAAATGTATTCATGCGTCATTTTTTATACATCTATGTTACATATTTTGTTGATTTTCCTATCAACGGGCCTGGTGCGAGAAAACGGTTGAAAGTTTGCAAAACGTTATTAGTTTTGAAAATATGTGAAGAATTGCAAGAATGGCTCAAACTCAAAATTCATAAGAATTACAGCGTGCACCAAATAATCTTATAGAAAAAAAGATGAATTTTTAATAAATGAACCATACCAGTGGTTCATTTCATTTCGCTATTTTTTATGACAGCCTTAGTTACATAATTTGTACCTATTTCATTCAAATTTATTGGATAGTTGAACTGTAGCCTGTCATCCTTGATACGAATGCTATTGGAAAACAATGATTGACACAGGATACGTATTTGTTGTTGGGACCATATTATGGGATAATCACTTAAATAACTTTGTCCTTCGTTAAGGTAAAAATTTCGTATAATTCTCAGAATTAACGAGACCGCACTGAGGTGCACTATAAAAGATAGATTACAATCAGACTATGATTGGGATCATTATTACAGATAAGGTATATAAGAGAGAATTGGCACAATGAATGAGATCATACACACGCAAGTAAATTCGGATAAGTCGTAAGGAATTTTTTAGAGATTGTGTTAACAAATTTTAAAAATGAATTGGTTGAATTAGCGCTACCGGATTTACCGGATATTAAAAAGTAAACTTAAACTAAAGTATTATTTCATTGTAAACTTGTGAAAGTAGCCTATTATATGCCTTTTATGAGTATAATAAAGAATTATTATTATTATTAGCTCACCCTGCGTAGCATGAGAGCTATGGAATTCCTCATGTCCGTCCGTCCGTCCGTCTGTTAACGACTTTTTTGCATCAATTGATGCAAATTAAAACGTACCAGGTCAATTTTTTCATAAATTAATAGCACCGTTGGTATCTGACAATCGGAAACACCAAATGATGCGAAAGAATTGGGGGCTTTGATGCATAACGCACCAATAATGCATACTACTCGGCGGATTTTATTAGACAATTTTGACATAAATTTTTCAAAAATATCGCTGATCGTTGGTAGGTAATTCTGCACCAGTGATGCACAATTTTTGTACTTTCCTCGATGCATAATAATTAGTGATCTATTTTGTTTAATTTTTCTGCACCATTGGTGCATAATTGCCAAAAATTATGTATCTATTTTGTTGCATTTTTCTGCACCTTTGGGGCAAGTTATAACCAAATCATTACAGGATGAATCGGTAACACGTGAACGCGGGCGATTTTGAATTGCTCCGAAACGGGTTGGACTTTCGGTTCCAAATTTTGAGCATAACGACATGTGATTGTTGACAAGGACTGAGCAAAAAATTAGCTCTCTAGATTCAAAAATGACCCGACCATTGACCTTAGAGTAAGAGGGTACCATAAAAACACTTTCCAAACTTAATTCTTCGTACACATACATAAGTAACCACTTCAAAACTCAAGGACAACAAGTTTCGAAAGGCCAGATACATAAGATACTTAAAAATGAAGGTCAATAACGACAAGCTCGTACCAAAGGAAAACCATCATGCCTCAAACACGAGTCCGAAAAGTGCTAATTAGGCCCGTGCTTAAGAAAATTGACCTATTGACCTCTAAGGGCAACTCACCACCCCAGAGAGCAGTGGCACGTCTAACCAAAGTGTCAGAGACTAGTGTGCGTCGAGCAATTAAAATTTTGGGGCAGCCAAAAAGAAGAAAAATCCAAGTCAATCAGCTGACTGGGAAGCATAAAAAAAATAGTCGTCTGACCTGCAAAAAAAATTGATGTGAATTACCTGACAAAAGATAAAAGTGGCTTTTTAGTGTCGTTGGATGAAGAATTATTTTCCTTACAAGATACCAACAGTCAGAGAAAAATTTACTATACAACCAAAGGAGAAAATAATTCCAGAAGATTGGCCATCCCGCACACGGAAAACTTTTGCAACAAGTTCATGGTGGTAGGTGCATTATCTGATCGTGGTGTCCTCCCACTTATCAAAGTTCCACAAAAAGTGAAGGTAACTACGAAGTACTATATTGACTTTGTTTTAAAACCGCTTTTGGAGATTTATGTCTCAAAACTAAATGGCCAGGACACCATAAAAGTGATAGTTCATCACGACGCAGCGTCATGGCACACCGCCCTTTTGACCCAGGATTACGCCAAGGACTTAAAAGCTAGACTCGGGATAACAATCATCCAGGATAGTGAAATACCTGTTAAGTCACTCTATGTAAGTCCCATGGATTTTTTCGGCTTTGGATATCTGAAATAAAATCTTTTCTCCGCCACCCAAAAACTTTTGACGGAGTTTGGAAAGTTTTGAGAGACGAGTGGTCAAAAGTTGACCTCGCCATGGTCAAATCAGTGTACAAAAGTTGAAATCACCGATGCCGACTTGTAGCTCAAGAAAAGGGCTTTCACATAAAAAATGTTCGGGACCTCCACTCCAAGCCGTTCAACCAGTAATTTAAGGTCAAAAACGTTCACGTGTTACCGATTCAACCTCGGTATTACAGGGTGAGCTACTTCTAACGTTACTACGGTTTATTATTATTATTATCAATATACGTACATATGTACATAAATCGATATTTCGTCACTTCAAGAAAATACATGGTTAAATTTAGTCAAGTAAACACCCCTCTTCTTATATTGTTCCACAAGGTGGCCCTTCTAAAATTAAGTGAAGTCCGATTGCAATTAGTGCCTGGATTTACGATTTTTTCATTCGCACAGTAAATCTCACGGAGAACCTGTTGCGCACAATTTCTCCGAATAAGGCTAAAATTGAAATTACAATGCAAATGCCCCAAAGGTAGAACCCAGAAGAAATTTTGGAATTAAAGTCTAACTTCGAAACCGCTGGAACCACTAGGTGCGTCCAATTGGCGTAATAATCCATCAGTTTCGACGGTTTCCATAACTTATAAAAACAGTTCCAGTGGGCCAAAATCCCTGAAGAAATCATCACCTTGAGACGTTTCTCGGCATAACTTTCGTGAGCCAGAATAACCGTCCATCCCGTAAATTCGGTAAAGAAGATGTCTCCATCTCCACTAACAAAACCAATATTTTCGGTATTGTCATTTAGGAAACTGGTTATTCTAGCAATATTTTCTTTTGAATCCATCAGAGCAACTTTTTTTCCACAGTTAGACAACGTTCTCCTAATCCCGTAACTGTCCCCTGAAGCATATTGAATGGGCTGTATGAGGTGATCAGGTAAAGGGTTCTTGCTATTGTTGCTTCGCCGGTCTTTAAATGCCCCTTTCTTGAAATTCGAGTCATAGCCAAAGTGATGCCACAGTTCTTGAAACAAACTATTAGCCCTCCTCCTATACTTGTCAAGTCCTTTGTATTTTGTAGTTTGTCTTGCCAGTCCCATACAGCGAACGAAAATTCCCCAATAGAAAGACTGGTATTGCTTGTAGCCTATTCTTTGGTCCACATAAAAACCACCATCTTCCAGAAGGAAGACAGGCAACATAACTTGAAACCCGTCATCGTCCATTACACTCTCCAAAGGGGAGTGGTACTTTGTGGGGATAATCATTTCCATTGTGAACCAAGTTTTGTACCAATTCGTTAAAACCGTTCCTATCAAAATCATCCAAAGTGCGTGAATGCCATAAAGGCCCAAGGACTGGTGTTTCTTTTGTATAAACGTTGCCTCTGTAGCATATGGTGATAGGACTGAGTTTTCCAACGACAGTCCCACAGCTATGAGCACTCCGTCAGAAAGAATTTTTGGACGCAAAATCGTCAAAATTGTAACCACCGTAGCGAAACTTATCGCAAGCAAGGTGCAGCATGTCAAATCAAACGGGGTTGTTAGTGCCAATGCAACGTCGAAATTAGACCTTGTGTTATAACATGATACAAAACTGAAGCTTTGAACTTCATGCAAAACAAAACCGTCACCCTTTTCTTTACCTCTAGAATTGCCAAGACGTAGAATAGGTGAGATGAAGTGATGTGCCGTTATATTTCTTAGGTCATAAACTAATACATCTTCTAGTAGCAGGAAATTTAAGAATCCGTTGAAATTGGTTAAACCCGCTATGGCACGATAGACATCACAGGATTGATTAATGAAGCCCGAAAAGTCACGAATGTCTTCTACAGTTTGGGTAAATCTCACTAGCGAAGACCAGAAATACTTGTTTCGTTTGAATACTTCCCTACTTAGTTGGGATACCCTATGTAAACAATTGGGTGGCATGCAGTCTATTGTGTACCACCGTTCAGAGCTTTCAATTCCGATCGGTGGTTTTTGAATGTGGTACCTATTATAATAACTCAATCGAAGGTGTGTCATATCATCGGTTAATTTTGTTATATCCACTACTATAACTTCTCGCGAACCGAGACCATGCCAAGGTAATAATCCCATTATGTATTTTTGAATTTCTTGAGTAGCGGCTGTCATCCAAATGAAGAACTTGTATGGATAACTGCCATCAATAAAGCAACCTAATTTCATGAAACTAAAGTACTTACGGAAGTAGTTGCTTTTCTCTGGAGACACTGCAAATGTTGCCCAACAGTGAGTGGCATAATTTCGTAGTTTTATTAGGGAAAATTTGTCAAAAATGGTTACACCCATATCGATCTTAGGAGGGCTTTCGTCTTGGTAATTAAGAATCATTACAGGTGCGACGATAGGTTTGTTGTGAGCTGACCAATCAATATTTTCTGGAGTGAAAATCATGGTTGTACACTTTTCGAAAAGGGTGAAGTATTCGATACTTATGATGGGCGAAATTCCTTTCGAATTTCGTGGTTGCGTGACAGCAGTATCAGTAAGCGCGTGTGTGATGGTGGAAATTGCAACAAGCAAGGTAAGCAGGACACAAGGACTATTCTGATGGAATGACATTTTGCATTACAAGTTGAACTAATTTTGAAATTTCTTGAAACTAAACCTAATGTTTCCCTGTAACTACGCTACTGCAAAGTCCTCTGACATACGGTACGACAAATATGAACTTCATTAAAGAGAAACAGGAATTCAAGAAATTTCACAATATTAGAGCGGCGTATGGTGGACAGGATATTCCGCCCCAGGTTGTAATTGGGTTTTTATGAATTTTAATGCCTACCGAATGAATAACGCCCCCTGGGTTTTACTACGTTCAATGGAATTTTTCGGTTTTTAATGGGTTTAATTTGGGTTTCAAAGATATTTTATGTTAAAGCATATTCTAAAAGTTAAGTACGTCTATCACATGTTAGATGAAGTTACTTCAATAAGTTTGTTTACTGATAATTGGGTTTTTTGAAAATCTAAAAAATTGGCATCCTTCGGTGCCACAAGTTTCAGTTGATGCACGCAATTTATTTTTGAACCTAAATAATTTCTAACCTGGACGGAGATGTCAAATATGTATGATTATGAATGGATTTGCAATAGTTGTGAAATTTTTTCGTTGCTTAAAACTTGGGCATGCAATCTCAATAACGGTTTCGGTATTTCAATACCGAATATAGAATATTGCAGTTTGAATTTATTTTATTAATGCCTGGCTTTCGAGAATGCCAATAATTCGAACTTTGGGGGTGTGACCAATTGGAAAATCAATTTAGGAAGTTTCTGGGGTGTACCCAAATCAAAATTTTATTAGGTGCAACCATGGCCAAGTCAAAGTTCGGTATTATTATTATGAAATTTTGATTTAGTTACACCACCAAAGTTCCCAAAATTGATTTTTGGTTACACCCCAAAGTTTGAATTCAAGAGTGCTATATTAATTAAATAAATTCATAAATTGATAAGATTGATAGGATTGACAAGAATTGATGACATAAGATTTCAATTTTGGTATTGTAATATCGATATATCGAGATTACATGCCCTACTTAAAACCCATCAACTCAATAAAACCCCAAAAAAACGGATGAAAACTTGGGGTTTTCCGACCCCTGGTGGTGAAATTTATGAAAAAACAAAAAAGCAATCATCCTTTACTTAATTCGTAACGTAAAACTCTTTTAACGTAAAACTTTCTTGTAGGATAATGTCTCTCCAGAAATTTAATTTCTGCCTCAATCTCATCCGATTTTGAAATGAATACCGACTTACCGCATTCAACCAACTCACTTTCTATGCTATTTCTCAACTCGATTAATGTTTGGTTTGGGTTGGAATATTGAAAACTGAGTGGATAATGGACATACCTTGGGTCAAACAAACTAAATAGTTCTAGCATCTTTTCACTGACAATATTTAACTGCCAGGTAACAATCAGTCTTGTACTTACGGTCATCAAGTACCCCAAAAATTCGGGATGGTTTGCATACTCTGAGACATAACCCCTTGGTAACGAAATCAGCTTGAAGCACTCATTTGACGCGAATGGGTTATAAAGTTCAAGAACTGGTAATGTAATCCCGCCATGAGCGTAGCTCCAATCTAAATCTTGTAACTTTACGAAATAAAATGTTGTCCGGTCATAACCGTGCTATGAAAATCCTGCGACTGACCCTTTTCCTAGGTCGTAATTGTGATATTTTATTCGGTTTTGTTTAAAGCTTTGGAGGAATTTAGATATATCTGCCACACTCATTCTGCTGCACAAAAGATGCCTAAACTGTGTTGGTCGTACGGCTTTCAGAGGTGCGTTAAGTTCTGATATCATAACTCCTGTATAGCAATTTGTAAGAACTACAGACACAAAGCACCACGACCCTAGGATTAAACGAATAAACCAGCTTCCTCTTGATTTTCTAGGTACCTTTACGTCCTCCTCAAACATTGTGGCAAGGAGAAAAAGCCAAGGCGCGAATGATAAATGTTTCCAATACGTATAGCCGGTGGTAATCGCAGTAATTAAGCCTATTGAGATGGCCAATGTCATCCACAGCAATGGTTTAAATGGGGCAACGTAAAGCTTAAAAGTTAGATATTCTTGTCGATAACAGGTCAAATGTTGATACCCAACATTTTCCGTGATTACGAACGTAATTTCATAAGTGAGGGCTCTCGGAGTTGACTTGACGACCACTATTGGGACTAACGTCGAACACCCACTGATTAAACCTAATGTCTCGTTTGCGGCTAAGAATATGAAGTGGAGAATCTTGTCTGCATGAGACTTTAACAACATTCTTTCGTTTTCACTGCTACCATCAATTTTTAAATCGTTTGCCCTCATTCGAATTATATCCAGATAGCACCAGGATGGCATGGGTATCGATATTTCTTTAACTGCGGCAAATACGCTAGTTCTCATAGTACCAGGTTTTTCAGCGCTACAGATCAAGTTTTCTTGAAGACTGGAATAATTTGACATTAGTTTTTCCCATATCCTTGGGGACCAAACGCATATTTCAAACGAATCTTTATGGGAAACCAGTAGTACGGTAATTTTGAAAAAGTGCCTCGCCCAGAAATAAATCTGGCCGAGTCGGATTCTATTGCCCTCTGTGATTGCGAAAGCAATTATCATATGTGAACTTTGAACTGAAACTCTCTGGGTGTTTTCTTCGTAATACAAATGTCCATTACTCGAAATCTGAATCCATTCTTCTAAACTTAGCTCTTTTTCAATAACTGAGTCACTTATTCCGAACTTTGAAAGAAACACCACGAGTTTACAAGATGTCAGTACTCTTGCCTTGAATATGTCTATTTGCAATGGTTCCTCAGTATCCTGCGGGATTTGAACGACCTTTACCGGCATACTAATACCGAACCAATCAACGTTTTCATTTTGTCCATCATGAAATACCTGAATGTCACAAGTTTCCGTTTTGTCAAGGAGAATGCGAAACAAGGGAAGAAAATTATTACTGGATTCGCATTTTACGAAAAAATATAATAGGATTATCACTAAATTTAGAATGCTATCCATTTTAATTTGCATACCTAAAATGTAAAGGAAAGTAAATCTATCTAAACTTTGGAGACTGTTTGCCGTAAATGATGTACCGTTTGATAATAGATTGTTCCCAAAGAGTTGCACGCTTCAATAAGAAACAATATATTAACAAACCACTAAACATTTAATTACATCCAGTGACTCCTTTTTCCCCACATGATAATAAATATGGATAAACGCAAATACATAAACTAATTACATAAAACTAAAACATAAAACTAAACTGAATTCAATTATTTCACATGTGTTGCGATATCTGGAATTACCACACTTTGTTAGTTCTTCTGGACACTAGAAGCACAAATATTTCTTTTCGTTCTGAACAATTAAAAAAAATGGAAAATGTGTTTCCGTCAAATCAGAATTAGTCCTATTGATGAGCAATAAATTTTCTAAAATTCTTCATCGATCTACGGGTGGCTTAGAAACGTAACACTATTTCTTAAACCTGCTAAGGTTGTTCGGTAGTTATGTAGGAATAAGGAGTAGGAAAGACTTTGCAAAATTAGCTGTTGTCTTGTCGCCCGTAAAATTGGATTTTCCTATATTTGCTTCATGGAATTATAAGCTACCCTAGGGAATTCCAATTAGTTTGCTGGATTAATAAACTATGAGAGGACTGATTACTGTTTTTCCTTTCGTAGGAAATTAGGTGTGATTTTTTATCTCAACATGGGGACGATATATATCGTTAGCTCGCGAATGCTATAATTCAGTATTTCCAACAACATGTAAATGAACACTCTTGTATGAAAGTGTATAATTATTATCCAAATCTAGTTGTATTTAATTCATGAATCATTTATATTTAAATTACGCATTTCTCATTTACATATAAAGATATACTAATTATTAGTGCCGACGCACTACTGTTTCGTTTATCCCTCCTTAATTATGTTCAGCACACACAAACAATGGATCAAATAACTAAAGAAAAATATGGTTAATGATTATGAAAACCGTCACTAGCTTTCTCATTGGGTCAAATGATTTGACTCAAATCGTCAAAAATACAGTTGTTGTCGTCACCAAGATAAATTAGACAGAAAAATATATCACTTTTTATAATTTACAAAAAAAATCTGACAAATTGGAACTTGGAAATGTTGATAATGACGAGATTGGTTTGATATCACACCTTTAATCCGGTTAATGTAGTGTTTAGACGTTTTTTATGCTAACAATGCGATGACGCCAGCGGTCTCGCTCCGATTTTGATGAAACCACGATAATTACGTAGCCTTACATAAATAATTGACCACATGTTTCGGGATTTTTCATAATGCTCAGTTTAAACAAAGTTATGATGGTATAAGTTGCCGAAAATTCGCATTTTTCTCGTGAAGTTTTTATCTTGTTGTTTTTAAGGGAGAAAAATACGAATTTTCGGCCACTTATAGCATCATAACTTTGTTTAAACTAAGCATTATGAAAAATCCCGAAACATTTGTTCAATTATTTACCTAAGGCTACATCCTTATCGGTGTTTCATCAAAATCGGAGCGAGACCGCTGGCGTCATCGCATTGTAAGTACTGTACAATAAATTTGGGCACATAAGTTGAAACTTTTGTAATGACAATGAATATGCGACATCAGTTATTAGCATTTCAAAGGTCAAGGGATCCAACTACACAAATTTTTTTACCATTGAGGCTAAAACTAATTTTCGCCTATTTTCATCTTTTTATGTGCTATAAATGTTGTCATGAATCATATTCAAATGTTGTAGCATTGCCTAACTCCAAACCGTGTAAATATTATCTCGGCCTACATATGAGCGAATAAAATTACTTGGAATAAAATTAATCATTGGCGTCGTAAAACTGGAACTGTTGGATGGATTAAATTTACGATGGTATATTAAAGTCCAGGGGCACGTAAATAATCACCTGCCTGGGTAAAGGTTAAACATCTGTATCAAAAAAATACACACGTATAAAAATAAGAGATCAAAGTTGCAACCTCTCATTAACAAATGCATTACCTGTCTGCTTACTTATGCACCTAAGTAAGGATTACGAGATGACTGGAATTAAATGTTTAAAGTAAATATTGTTCTGATTGGTGCAATCAGCAATGTTTGTGGGCAGGATGGTCCTTTAAAATATCTGGGTTGTAAAATGTAGATGGAGGAGGATTTCGCAGAATTTAAATATGTATGTGGATATCGGTTGGAATGTAGGATTATATGGATAAAATTGCCATAATTGCAGGATTATTTACTTGAAACGCTGTGTTTGTAATCAACTCCGGATTATAAAATAATTGTGATATTGGGGATTAAAGTGTAATCCGGGACGGTTAAACGTCACATGAATTGGAGAACAATGGAAGGTGAGGGAGTATAAAAGAGTGGGATGGATACGAGCAAACTTCAGTCTGTCTTCTACAAACGAGTTACCTTAATAAACCTCCAAGTTTTAAAAGTAAAGTCAAAATGAAGGGTTTTGCCATTTTTGCACTCTGCATTGTTGCCGCGTCGGCTGGCGTCGTGACGCACGAAGGATGTGGTAAGTTTGTGATGATTTGAAAAACATGCTCTCGTATCACGCAGGGTAAATAAGTATGTTTTTGTGGACTGGAAATAATTGTTCATTACCCCTGTCATGATGGACATTTATTGCCACCTTTTTACTATTCCTTATTATAAGGGTATGTATGTTACAAGTTTGGTAATAAGGGAACCTTATATTACGCATGATTTTAGTGGATGGGTGGTTTACGACTTCCCATCTTTACAATATTAATATTCCCTATCCCTTAACGTTTAGGTTGAGTGGGTGGGTCTTAAAATCGATAATTTTCGATAACGTATTATATGGATGGCCCCTGACTATTACCAAAATATTTGTGATGTTTTGGTATTATGTGAAAATATTTGTATGGTATTTTAAATGTATCGTATGTGCCGTGAATCATTTAATATAATTACAGTTCTGATTAAAAATACTAAAACACGTAAAATCTCGGGGACAATGTAGTTATTAATTTGTCTTTGGAATTGTGCAGGTGGGGCCGGGCAGGTGAGCCAAGTTCGAATTAGCGACTGCGAAGGAGCCGTGGCCGAAATGCGGCAAGGTGTCGAATACTCCGTTGAGGCAGACGTCATCCCTGCCGCCGCCTCGGCTGGGCTGTACCTCAAGGTCACCGTGGTCTTCATGGGCAACACGATCCCCATCATTGACGCCGTCGTGCCCAACTCGGCCGTCCAACCGGGAACCCTGTACACGTTGCGATGGACCATCACCCCTGGCGCCATCCCGGTCGGAAACACGGTTCCCGTCACGTCAGAAATCTCCGATGCGGCGTCCGCCGCCGTCCTAATGTGCGCTAGGATCACGGCCCGAATTATTTAAATTTACAATTTTAGCGGCATGTACCATATTTATCGATACATGTTCAAAAAGTATTTATTCATTCAAAGTTCATTCATTCGAAGCATTAAAGAAAAATTCATTCCGTATTCACTCATTCATATTTGTAAAAAACATTCATTACTTATTCACCATTCCTTCATTGTTCATTTTATTCAAAATGCACAGTGTTAGATGAATTCAACTTAAGATGAACCCTATGTATTGGGAAAAAATGTTCATGAAAAAAATGTTCATTCATTATTCCATCACCCGAATTGACAGATATTCACTCAATATTCATTTATTCAAAAATCAGAATAAAATATTCATTCAATATTCGTTCAAATTTTGAATATTGAATGAAAAATTTATTCATTAATCATCAGACCTGGCCAAATTAGTAATTGACAATTACAATTACAATTACAAATTACAAATTAGTAATTGTAATTTGTAATTTCAATTGCTTCATTCAAGAAATGTAATTGATAATTTGTAATTGCACAGTTCAGCATGGTGTAATTGTAATTCAATTACTTCTTCAATTACAATTACTAAATCACCACCTATCGTGAGTAGAACAAATCAAAATTCTACGGGTTTGTTAAATTTGTCGTATTTCATACGTGAACATTTCACTGCCTTTCACTTTTTGGATTAAAATAAACATTCTTTCGCATTCGCAATTTTTTTTATATTACATCAGACTGCATTACTAGTGTGTATTTTCATGCATAAGGGCCTTGTTCATGAAAATAAGTAAATGCTACTAATTACACAATTGAATTATACGACAAATTACTAATTATAATTGAGATTATTTTTAATTAACATTCATCATTTAATAGTCAAATAATTTCAATACTCGTTCACTTTGAACAATATGCATACTGACAAATGCTTTTACTTCCAAAATTTGCCTTTGCAAATTATTTTTTCTAGGTAGAAACTTTGAGGTAAAGGCAACCAAGTATTGAAATTATTTGACTATTAAATGATGAATTTTTATTTAAAAATCTCAAATGTAATTGTAATTTATGATGTAATTCAATTACGTAATTTTTAATTTTTAATTGTAATTGAAGCGAATTTTTTTTAGAGAAGTAATTGTAATTTGTAATTAGCAATTGAGTTTTCCTGAGTAATTGAAATTTGTAATTGTAATTGAAGCAATGTTGTGATTGTAATTGTAATTTGTAATTTATAATTTGACTTCCAAGTAATTTGGCCAGCTCTGTTAATCATTAAATGAATGAATGTCTACATGAATTACTAGTAGTTTTAGTATATTTATCACATTTAAAACTGGTTTACACGTTTGGAATAAAATATGTTGAACTCTGTTCTCTGTTCTGAACTCCGTTGAACTCTCCAAAATCATGGCTTAGGGGATTGTCGCCATTTATCTATTTTAATTAATAAATTTCTTAATAATTATACATTTTGGTGCAAAATTATTAGAATTAAACAAGCTATACCGAGGAAGATCATGCTCCTTTCAAATAAAATTTTTGCTCCAACCTGATAGGCTACATACATGATAACATGATAGGCTAAAGGTAGTTCTGTAATACATAGATATTTAGTATCACATGTAACCAGTATCAATATATTAAGTGCAAGGATTGACTAACTAATACAAAAATAAATTACGGGGTCACATATTTCCCTAATATAAAATTGCATGGCAAAATCTATAATGTCGATCTGTAAAAAAGTAAAGAGGATCCACTAACGAGTTGGACTGACGAAATAAAATGCTCAGAACTTTTTACACAGTTAATGCAATTTCCAAAAAGTTGCATATGTTTACTACCAAAGGGTCTGGATTGCCATACAGTTCAAATTTTAATGATTCAATTCCGCTGTCTGCTACAGATTGCAGTTTCTTCTTCCGATTTCGCGTCAAATTCCGCCCATAGACTGCACCTACTTTCAAGGTGATTTTCTTCCATCTGTTCTTAAATTTTCGTAAGGTGTCTGGCGTTTCTGAAAGCTTAGAACATTTGGACATACTCAGCGCTCAGAATTTCTCAATTGGTCGCAGTTGAGGAAAATTTGGTGGGTTTCCATTTTTTGGCACAAGTTCAATTTTTTTCAGATGTCGGTACTGAGTGACCTTTTTGGCGTCATGGGACTTTGCGAGGTCAGGCCAAAACAAAACTTTATTTTTATATGATCTTTAGTAAAAAAAAGATTCCAATCCCAATTTAATGCATGATTTAAGATAAACCCCTGGTTTATAGTGCCCTCAAAAATAACGAGATCGGAGACATGACCAATGTTAGACATGCGTTGCCAAATTCTTCATTGTTTTGTGAATTGGTCTTTCTTTTGGACTTTGTCTTCATATTTTACTTCACAGGGGTTGGAGCTATGGAAAAAATGCCTTCCTGGAAGATTTGAAGGGTCAGCTGTGACGTAGGGCTCATCGTCCATGATGACCACTTTTCCCCGAATTTTCTTCAATTATTTCTTGCATCACATATGAATCATTTCATTTTGTGTTGGTTTGTAATTTGGTGCTGGTTTTTTTCCACTGGCTACAATCCCTAGTTTATGGACTTTGATTTTACTTAGATAGCTTTTTGAAATGTTGACCTTCCTTTCCGCGCCAGCCGTTGTCGTTGATGAATAATTTTTGAAGATTTTTTTATGCGATTTTTGACTTTTGTCGTCGCTAGCTTTGCAGGTCGACCAGTAGGGACTTTGAATTTGAGTTCATTGGATTCCTCGTACTGTTTTATGTAAGAGTTGACATTTGAATGAGGAATACCTTCTTGCTTGAAAAAGTGCCAAGTGATTTTAGAATCATAGTTTGTTCGGTTTTTGTGAAAGTCAATCACTCTTTTTTTCAACTCTTGCCTTTCAACCCAAGTTTATATAATTTTTGACATGTTTCCTTGTTGATTAATTTACCACCGGCGAATCGCTGCACAGAATTATTGATTTTTGTACTTATTCTACATTTCGTGCCACCATAATTAATAAACCGTTACAACGCATGTAACCAAGGGGTGAAAGGAGTGCGTCATACGTCAAAGTGAATATCAAATTATACGAAAATTTGTTAAGATTGACACTTCTGACGTATTTTCGAAGTTTGTGTCTTATTTGTGTCAAATTTAACTGCTGATAACCCTTATGTGACCTTTACATGACCTCTTAGGTCAAAATGGAGGTCACCATTGAATTCGACGTTGAAAAATAGTTAAAACTGACGTGTCACATGCCAAAACTGACACGTGACACTTTTTCGTCACTTTTCGTCACTGTGACGACGTCATCGTCACAGGTGACGTCTAAGTGCAAAATGACACGAATTATCGAATTTCTCATTGAAAAATAGTTAAAAATGATGTGTCACATGCCAAAACTGACACGTGACACTTTTTCGTCACTTTTCGTCACTGTGACGACGTCATCGTAACAGGTGACGTCCAAACGCAAAATGACATGAATTTTCGAATTCCTCATTGAAAAATAATTAAAAATGACGTGTCACATGCCAAAACTGACAAGTGACACTTTTTCGTCACCGAATAAATCGATTAGCCGTAGTTTTGCTTTTCTTAATCCGCGCATTTGATCGCGTGAGGGAAATTTCAAACATTTTCCTTTCAACCAAGCTTAGAATTACTTAATTCCTTAACAATATGAAAATTCATTTTCAGAAAATGCATGCCGACAAAACTCGAATTACGAAATCCTGGCTGAAAATTATTTTGAAAATTCCGCCAAGCAGTAAAAATCGTGAATTTAAGAAACTATAAAAAATTCGTGTCTGCTTAATTTGGTTCCTAACAAATCACATAAAGCTGGTATCATCGAAACCTTAACGTAGTGGCCAACAACCTTGCATTGTCAGTAGACTAATTATCAAATGCAGCCTTATTGACGTAGACATGTCGAGGACGAGGAAACACTACTCAGAAAACTGGAAATAAGGATTCACTGGTGACGCAGTCTGCAATTATTAGGATTAAGCAATCATTAGATACATATACAAATACAAATATAGGATAAAATCATTTTATTAGATGTTTTCCAAAAATGCCAAACTCAGGAAAAAAATTTAAAAAAAAACCGCACATAAGCAAAAAAAAGGTCAGAAAAAATACAAAATTAAAAAATCACTACTGATGAGAAAAAACCGTCAATACCCAATTTAATTCTACAACGCAGATTTCTTCGCCTTGATCAAAGTCAGCGACATGGTTTGATTAAAACAAAAGTTCTGAATATTTAGTGAGGTTCCTCGATCGATAAAGTTTGACCCGAATTTGACCTTGAGAACGGACAAGGACGCGACCTGTGCCTTGATGGGACTTCGTTTTTGTACACCACGTAGCTTCATACCCTTTCTCAGCAAAGATTGTCGCACATTGGACGACGTGCTGTGAACCCAGGATGGCAACGTGTAGATCCAAGTGTTGGCTAAAATAGCGTCCAGCCCCATCAGGGGGAATATCACAAAGCCCGGCCTGGACACGTCGCCATGGTGATTTATGCAGACGTATTGCGCAATCAGCTGTATTCCGGGACTGCAGAGGAGCAAGGCGGGCACAACGCGACGCATGAGAAACGCGTTGAAGCCCTTTTCGAAGAGTTGAAGACACCGATACATTCTGAAGCAGGCGGATAAATCGGTGTGACTCTGCATTTCTTGAATTTTCCTGTGAAGCAATTTAAAAAAAAAGGTCGTCTTTATTGATTCCCAATTTTAGCCATTACATTTGAATTACAAGTGAACCAAACCTCACATAAGTGAGAAATAGATGGTCACAGGTTACTAACTATGGTGCCCGTAGTGCAATGGACACCGCACAGACCTGTGCAACAAGTCAGAGAGGAAAACCACAAGGGAAAAACTCTCTGCCAGTACTGGGAATTGAACCCAGAACCTCCATTCGGCTTGAAGCACAGTGTGATGACCACTCGGCCACCACTGCCTGCCTACTCAATTCCCTACTCAATTCCAAGAATTGAGTAGGGTTCTTACAAGGGACACTCACGACCGAGCACAGGGTACCCAGTATATTTTTATGAATCTGACAGGACCCCAAATGAAGGATTCATTCATATCTCTGTGTAAAACTCATATTTGGCGTCCTGCTGTGGCGCCAAGTTCGCCAAATTTGAATGTTTTTATTTTTGAAACCGCTATAACTTTTGAAATCCTGGACGGATTTTCAAAATTTTTGGCAAAAATCATGACAACGAGTTCAGCTATCTTTACCCATGAAATTTTTCCACAATTATCGCTTTTAGCTTTTCGCAAAATTTCGTAATTTTTTTTAGAAATGGGGGTTCGTAAAAAACATTTCGAAAATTAGAAATTGTTTATTTTTACTTTTTTTGTCCATAATTTACTAGTATGAGGTCCTAGTAGTTTTTGAGGTCCTGTAGATACTAAAAAACATAGTGGGTATCCTGGACTCGAACGACAGGTCGTGAGTGTCCCTTGTTAGTGTGCTAATTAGTACTGTGTGCTTCTGTGTAATAATTATTAGCTGTGATTTAGTGTGATTATCATATTCTGCTGTTTTTAATTATTCTGTGATTCATTGTGATTTAATGCCATTATCCATCTGGCGCAACGTGTCACAACAACTGTTATGTGAACACAAAATGACAGAGATCCCATTAAAACCACAGTATGGATGAATCAAATCATGTTACTAACGTCTACAAAATCTTGAGATATTCCAGAAATCCGGTTATCCCCCCCAGTAAAACGTAGCACAACCAGGTCGCCCCCGAGTACATGGTGTGATATCCCATCCAGCTTTCGAAGAGGTGGATTCCCACCTGAAATCCGCGATTACTTCGCTCCCCACAGTTCGGAATCATGGAGAGGATGAAGGGCGCCGTGCAAGGGGCGTAGATCAACAGGACGAGTTGTAGGATTGGGATGACACAAATTGAGAACTCCATTAGCCAGATGAAGGTCCTCATTACTTTGACGATTCCTGATTGCACGGAAATGTGGAGGAGATCTATTTCGTAAAAGCATTGTTTTTGTAAGCATTTGTAAGTATGGTTTGTGTAAGAAAAAACAATTTTGCGATATTAAAGAAAAATACGTTTTATTTCTACATTCATGTTTTTTTCTGATCCAACAAAATACCTTTTGCGAAATTAAACCTAGCTTCTTAGATACGTGAACCTGTCCAAAATTTCTGGAACTTTCCCAGAAAAATTTTCCACTCGAGTTTTGCTACATAAATAGTTTTATAACTAATTTCGCAATTATCATCCCAAACCAACAATTTAGCGATATTGGAGAAATCGTTTTTTGTAAAACCCATTATTTCTACATTTATTATTTGTTATGTAATTTTGAGAAAACTATATGTTGAAAAATAAAGCCTAACTGCTGAAATATCTGCGAATCTTCTCGTAGGCATTTGCCATGTCAATTCGGCGACATAATTAGGACGAATATCAATATTGTTATTGTCAATTGATCTTAACAATACGCAACTTTATATTGCTCTGTTTGCTGCTACATGTAGTGGTAAAATACTGAATAACTCGTTCCCTTTTTGGCACATATCGCCAAATATTTTGAACCACGTTCTGACAAATGATTAATTTTATTTATTTTTACGATTTAATGAATATCAATATTATGTAACCATTAATGATGTGCAAAGGCTATGATGCAATTAATCAATTAGTGTCGTTAATTAGGCCGAATAAATTATAAAAGCTCTATTTTCCGAACCTCTCAACGTCCCAGCCTCATACTCAAGGAGTAATTTTTTTTATAAAAAATTCACAGAAATTACTTTTTTATGTTTTTCTAAAATTTCTAAAGGCAAATCGAAATTGAATAAAAATTGGAAATTGAATAAAATGTATGATTCAGAAAAGTCTGACAGATTTCAATTTTACAGTTTTTAAATTAAATTAAAGCACTGGAAATTCAAGTTATACGATTTCAATTAAAAGTCTGGTGGATTAAAAATAAGCCAATTATAAAAGCTCTATTTTCCGAACCTCTCAACGGCCCAGCTTCATACTGAAGGAAGGAGTTGATCACCTGGATTGGTCCCGGACTGAGCTCGTAGTTCCACCGGGACACGGCGCCGATCAAATATGCCATGAGGAATATGGAACCTTGCAATTTTTCTGTCGTGCTCAACCCCCCAAGGAAAATGTTGGCCCCCATCGCGCCACAATACAGGGTGGAGAGGACGCACTGGAGCTTAAATTTGAACAGGGTATCCCCATTTTTTATGGGGACTAATCGCCCTAGATTTTCGCTGTACCGGAAAGGTATGCAGTTTAAGAATTTGCAAAATTTCAAGTGAAATTTAGGAATCGGAAGGAATTTAGCGGAGAACATTTTTGTCGAAGTCTTGGGTTACGTGTGAAAGGTAGAACTTTAGGATAAATATACCCTGTGGAAGCATTGATTTTATAAAGTATAGATGATTATCGATACCTGTCTTATCATGATGAGGAGCGTGGCAGGCTTAATTAAACGCGCAAGTTGTGTATTCTTAATTAGATCGAGGCGTGGGATAAAACCGTGTTGCAAAAATTATGGTGAAAACCAAATCTACCAGGAAGGTGGTAAAAATTGGAAAATCAGTCCAATTCGATAGTATTTCAATATTTCGAAGTGGAGCTTACATGGGTGGGAGATAGTGAATTTCGAGATGCCGACATTTTTAAGGCACACTATAAATAAAATTGTATCCGCCGGTGTCAATATATGTATGACGCAACAGCCTTGGTGACAATGTTGATTCCGAGGAGTGATGAAATCTTTCCGTCCGGTCATGGCAGAATAACCACTGGAACCAAAATCATATCAACTCGGAATCAATATTGTAACCATGGCGGTTACGTCATATATTGACACTGTCAATATATGACATAACCGCCATACATTTGACACCGAGGGTGTTGATCTGCTTAAATTGCTGTATTGAGTATATGTAGGATTTAAATTCTACTATCGAAATATCTAAATTTTCTATATGCAAGCCACCGTGAAAATGGGATTTTCTCCAGAATTGGGAAAACACATTTCTTATACAAGTATTGATTCAATCGAGTTTTCCAGTTAATGAGCAATGTATGTAGATGAACGATACATAACCTCCCAGTGTTATTGTGCGATAATTAAATCAAATCCAACCCAAGAAATAGGAGCAAGTCACACGTGGTGAACTCCATATCTTGATGCTCTTTTCAAGTGTTTAATGGTGTGCTATTTACGTAAATGATAAGCCAAGCCGATATGAATCGAGATCTCGTAACTATCAACTTCGAAATGATTAAATATAAGCCGAAGTCATCAGTTTTTGGTCTTATTCAGCTATTTGGACCATTTCATATTTTATTACTCCCTGTTTACCACATTTTGGTCAATATTCATATGAATCAAGTGATGAATATGTAGAATTTATGATACTTACAAGTCTCAAATTATTTTTAAATAATCAAGATTGTTATTTGGTTTACAATTTCAATGTCACTTCAATTATGTAAATATGCTCATTTAATCATTGGAGTTGTATAGTTTAGAGTATTATATAATAATTATTCTCTAGGGTTCACATCTAACAGTAAAAGCCAAGTTCATTGGAAGTTGCAAATGCAACACGGTAACTTCTCCAGTGGCTCCGTTTACGGCGTAATCAAACCAAGGATTACCATTTACATACATCAACCTAAATGGAGCATGTCCAAAGAGCCGTATGGTATCCATTCTTTTAGATCCCATTTCGGTATAACCTATTTTTTAAACATAATTTATATCTCATATTTACCATGAATAAGAAAATTTTGGCATTTTAATTGAATGAATTTTGAAAATACCGTTGTGGGCAACGGTGGCTGTCAAAGTTCCGTTGGAGAACTCGTACTCGGCCAAGTAGTAATTTCCAACAGTATGCGAATCTATGTATCAACAATATTACAAACAACTAACAATGCTATGGTGTGAAATGTAACTCCTCGATTTGGTTAAAATTTTGAAACGTGATCCGAGTCAATCTAACTTGCGTTTGTTGAGGAAATTTGTGCGATGGTCAGTATTTGTCAAAATATTTAAGGTTAAAGTTGAAAAATGGACAATTTTTACAAAGCGGAGGAAGAAAACCCCATTCTCTTCAAAGGCAAAAATCGTCAATTTTCAATTTTGACCTCAAATATTTTGATAAATTCCGACCATCGCACAAACTGCCTCAAGAAACATTTGCTGTATTGACCTGGACCACATAATTTCAAAATTTCAGCCAAATCGGAGGGTTACACTTCTCACCATCGCATTGTAAGTAAATAATTAAAAAATGCGACTTGAAATAGGTTCATAAGTAGAGGTCCCAATTACCAATCGTATCTCCCCCATCATCGTAAAACAAACTCCCTTTCGCCGACTGATTCTCGTCTAAAGCAATGATTAATCCGAACGGATTGTTCCGAGCCGATTGTGTCGTTCTTTCGGGATCTTGGGTTGGAAGAATGTTACCACCGTGCACATGCAGTGGAATATAATCCAAAGGTGCTGCTAATACCAGGGTCTGTCCTGGCGTGGGAACCTCCATTCCATCGTAATAGCTAAACCATCTCGATTACAGTATCACCTCGAGTCTGGTGTAAATGGAACAATGTATACAAATAGGGGAGCAGATTATATCTGATTCGTAGAGCGGTTCTTGTGGAATTCGCAATTTCTGGCCCAAACGCACCGGGATCTTGGTCTATGTTGAATATTCCATTGTGGTTACGTGAGAGTGGATAGAATGCTCCCAGCTGTGACCATCTTTGACACAGTTCTGGAGTGGAATTATCAATAAAACCACAAATATTTGAGCCACATAAGGGTATCCCGAATAAATTGTATTGTAGCATCCCAATAATTGAATAATGTAGGTTAGACCAGCGAGAAAAGTTGTCGCCGAGCCAATGGCCTAGGAAAATATCCAAAATATATCAAACACTGATAATGGGAATCCCCCAACGTATGCTCACAGATTTGGACCAAACTAGCCTCAATCGATCACAAATTTATTTCATATGAAATTTTCAAATGGAGTTATCTGCCAATGCTCAAGTTTAGCGGAAATATTTGCATAAAACGAGGGGAAAACGCACTCCCAGGGCTGGCAAATTGTTGTTGTCCAAACTTGCTGCGCATTTTTCCCGATTTGGATGCAAATATCTTCACCAAACCTGCGCATTGGGAGATAGTGCCATTTGCAAATTTCATGCTAATTATATTTGTGATCGATTGACGCTAGTTTCGTCCAAATCTGTGAGCATACGAAGGGATATCTCCATTGTGAGTGGTTGCCTTCTAATAAATATTTTCGTAATGTTTCTTTGAAATTATGTATTTCTGAATACCTGCCCAACGTCCAGAACCTAGAAACGTTGAGCGCGTAAGTACCAAACTTCTTTTGCCTGTCCCTTCAGTTGTACCCCTGTAATAAGATTAACGATTATTTATTACGTGCTCTATTAAAATTTGGTAAATCTTGCTTTTAATCATTTTTGATGTAACCTCGTCGTTGGCTCGGCTGAAACGTTTTAACAACAAAATATTAGAAAAAACGCCCTCTAGCAGAAAAGGGCAATACTAGTTTATTACATTGGAACCAGCCATACAAGGAATGGACGTCATAATGCTTCCCAGCTTGTTGTACACTGTCAGCGCAAAGGGTGAAAGACCACAAACTTCTTCCAGAAATTGCTAATAATTTAGAAACACTATTATTTATATTATACTAGCCTATAAGTCCGTCCTAAAGACGGGCCACACGAAATTTTTTAACGTTGCTAAGGGATTTATTAACGCGGCTAAGGAATTTGTTATGGCTGCTAAGGAACTTTTTGACGTTTCTAGGGAACTTTTTAAATGTTTCTAAGGATATTTTCGGCTTTGCTAAGGATTGTTTTATATTATTAAGGAATTTGTTTACGTTACTAAGGAATTTTTTTGATTAGGTTAGGCTATGTTAATCTGCTAATAATTAAGAAACACTATTATCTATGTATGTTATAGGTTAGTTGTTGAAAAAACTATCGGTAATATTTAGTTTACGTGGAAGGTATGGCGGACTGTTCCAATTATTCGACTCGCATGCATTATTATCAATACGAAAATTAGCTGGTTCATTCATGTCGATCCCAAGGCCATCATATTCAAGGAGTTCGTGAAACTTTTTAATTAAATAGATCCACCAATCTCTACAAAATTAAAATTAGACTTTATAAGTGAACACAATAATCAAATAATTGTGATCACACATGCTCAAAAAATAGTTATTTATTCAAAATTCATTCATTCAAAACCTTGAGAAAAAATATTTATTCCTAATTCACTCTTTCATAAGTTGTAAAAAATATATTCACTAATTATTCAGCATTTATTCATTGTTCACAATTCCTTTCCTTCATTATTCTTGTTATTCAAAATTCACAATATTAAATGAATTTCTCAACTTTCTCTAAGCATTGAGTTAAAAATGATGACAAAAATATTCACTCATTCATTATTCGTTCACACGAATTGAATAGACATTCACTCAATATTCATTTATTCAGAAATTAGAATAAAATATCCATTCAATATGCATTCAAGTTTTGAATATTGAATGCATAATTTGTTCATTGATTATTAAATGAATGAATGTGAGCATGTATGATTGTGATTTTATAAATTATGCACAAATGCGGAGGCACTTACTTTGTGGATTGTTTAGAATAGTCCGGGAAATAAGTTGGAGCGTTAGGAAGTCCCTTCACATTTTGGGATAAATTACATAAATATTTCTGAAGATTACAAATTAAATCATGATGAGTACCTTCCCTTCTTCAGGGGAACCATCCGCTCGTTTTACCCAAACGTCCATTGTCTGACCCAGTTCGAAAGGCTCGTATGACCCGGCCGGTTCACCAATGCTTATAGCTGGGTTCTAAATATTTGCGTATAGATATATGTATGTATGCATAGAATTATAATTAATTGTATCTCGGATAACAATAGCTGTCAGTTAAATTTAGTAAGCGTGCGTTTATCTTAAGGTCCACATGGGTGACGCATTGGGGCGTAATCTCACTATCTATCCCCAATGTCTTCAAAGGGCAATTTATAAAATTGAATCAACTCCATAAGTCTTGAGATAAATGTAGCTTTTGATATCTTAATCTAAAGCTAATTTTTGGTACTACAAACAAGTCGAGTTTAAACAAAATTAGCAATTTGGTTTGCAATTTTTTCACAAATGAATTTGCTAATTTTTGAAACTCATACAGTTTAAACAATTTTACATATTGCATTTGAAGACATTGGAGAGGGGTATAGTGAGATTACGCGCCAACGCGAAATAAATAAATATTGTAAGTTGACATACCAATATCGTCACGAATTTTATCCCTTTACTTTTGAGCTCTCTAACATATTCTGGAAGACCTGGGAAGTTACCTTCGGAATATGTGAAAACAAGTCCACGATCCTATGATATCATGATAAGCAATAGAGTTTGATGAAGTAAATATTCATCATTAAAAAAATTGTTTGAAACTATGTACAAATGTTTGTTAATAAATTACCATAATATCCATTTCGGCGTATTGAACGTCCTAGAATTTAAGTAACTACAATTATTTTTTTTATTCTGTATATACAGAATTTGAAAATTTGCGAAAATCAGTATACCTAGTCAGTCACTAAATTCGTTGATAAAAATTTTTTGGTATAGAAAAATAGCGGGTAAGTATTTTTATTTAAAAATTTACACGTGGATGCCTAAACTAGATATACATATATTACAAAAATACTAAGTTTCAAAATTTCGTCTTCTGGAGTACACGCACTTACAAAATGTGATGGTAAACTGATCGCTCGGATTACGCACGGTTCCCAGTGGAAACTTATCCCAAGCCTTGCGTAAATTTAACAAGGAAATTAAAGAATTTGCACTAAGCAAAAATCACACATACCTCTTGCAATAAGAAAATGCCGAAGATCTCATCCCCCTAAGTCTGTGATGGTTCGGATTGGAATTCATTTGCTGGAGAAAGCGAAACACTGTTTTTCTCCAGAAAGGTTTACAGTCCAAGTCAAGAGTTACATTACCAAAGTTGCAAAACGTATCGTAAAACCCTTGAAGTCTGGCCTATGGAAAAGTAGAAAATGAATTTCATAAAACGTCACAGCTCAGCCATATCAAGCAAAAGTTGTCAAAAATTGGCTATGAGCTCATTTCGACCATTTTTTTTGCCACAAGAATTCCTTCGGCAATAGCAGACCTTAATCATCTGGGGAGGTATTCAATTGTAATTTGCGGAAGGCGTAAGCATAAATTTTAATTCAAAATCTATGCTTACGCCTTGCGCAAATTACAATTGACTACCTCCCCTGGATTATGACTTGGGGCTTAAAATTGAGACTATCGCCTGCTCTAAAACATACAATGGTGCAGAAGTTCTCAAAATTTTTTACTCGACGGTTGTAACAAGTTTCCACTGGAGACCGCGCGTGCTCCAAGCGAACGGCCGCCCATCAGATTTCTTAAGTGTGTGTACTCCAGGAGATGAAATTTTGAAACTTAGTATTTTTGTAATATATACAGATAGTTTAGGCATCCACGTGGAAAATTTTAAATAAAAATACTTACCCGTTATTGTCCTATACTAAGAAACTTTTATCAAAGAATTTAGTGACTGACTAGGTATACTGATTTTCGTAAATTTTCAGGATAGAAAAATGAAGGCAAGTGCTGTTTGTCGTTTACGTGAGGAATATCATAATGCTCAGTTCGATCCACTGCTGATCTCATGTTTTCTATTGAATTGTATCCGTAACGGCTTAACTGAAAACCTATTTTATAAATTAGAACAAATTTGTTGAAAGTCATTTTAAGTAACAAGCTACAGTATATACATATACCTAGTCCCCAGTATGGAGGCATTGTTGAACGGCCGACAGTCTATTCATATGGGATCCAAAATATTTCAATAATTACACTCTAAATCAAAATGAGTAAAATTTCCTCAAGGTTGGTAAAAAGGAGTATGACGGCCTAATTTTGCCTCTTCCATCTTGTTAGTTGTGTCATCCTCTTTACTACCCAACCTTGAGTAAATTTTACTCATTTGAACGAATCAGACACTTCCGACATTCTAAAATTACTCGTTCAGTATAAGTACCTCTGTATATTGCTGCGCCGTATTTTCAGGGGTGGGGCCAAGAAAGAACAAGATATCCAACACCCCACCAATTGTAACATAACTAATCGAGCCTCCAGGACGCATTGTGAACTCTTGGGCGTTAGCGTTGATCAAAGCCACGGAATGTGCATTTCCATCCGATTCTAACAAATAAAGTGTTTCAACTTGGCAAATTTAAGCAAGTTATGTATTAACCCCCTTGAGACCATAATTCTTAACAAAAAATTCTCCTGTGATTTTAAATTCATAACTACATTTGGTAACAACCAATTAAATTGCCATTATTCTATAAAACACCTATTTATTTCAAACATTTTCCAACTTTGAAGTTTTTCGCCGAAAATCACGAAAAATCCACTTTTTAACATTGTTCGGTATAGGGAAAATTCCAAAATTTCTGAAGAAAAAAAGTTAACTTGTTTCCATCGAATTTTCCACAAAATACCAAAGGAACATTCGGATTTTGAGAAAATTTGTTTTTTTCGATACGTGATATGACGTATTTGGTCTCTTAAGGACGTATGTAGATACATATTTTGAAATATGCCATACATATGACGAATTTGGTCTAAAAGAGGTTAAATAGATTTTATACGCAATGCATGTATATACCCAAAACCGTGTAGTATGGTTGTACTCCATAAATGTTTACGGTGCCCTAAATATACAGTACACGTGACACGTTTGAATCATATTATCAACGTAAACATATGTATTCGTTATTAAATACTTCAGGGGTGTGATCCTGCGCCCATAGAGGATATATTTTATTTGCAGAAAAGTCATGTCGGAAGCTCGTTTGCTCGTTTTCTCCAATTCCATAAACGTTTTCACTGGGTAGTTGCCAACTCAAAGTGAGGTATTGATCGGCATAAATGAAATTGTTTTGGCCAATTGTCGTGTCAAAAAGCACCGTTCCTGTCGCCTTCCGACTGACCTTGAAAGAAAATAAAGGCGAGTTTTCGAACTGGAGTTGGTACAATGGGTTTTCGTTTCCTTCGGCAGGTGGTAAGATGTCAAGTGGTACTTCAAACCGGGGTGGCCCTGTGGGTGGAGTTATCTGAAACAAGGAAACCTAAATTATTGCATTTGTTCTATAAAATAACTACACTGTAAAAAAATCCAGTGCAAACACGCGAAAGTAATGATTTTGGTAATGATTTAATACGGGTTAGTAGATATTTAATACTGGGCTGTGCAAAACTGATAGTCAGTCAGTCAGTTTGGCGAAAACACTTCTGGCGAAAAAATTTCGCTATCCAAAATCCCATTTGGGAAAAAACGAATTTCGTGCATTTCCCTTTAAGCTGAATGTTTTCAAAGTACCTTTTGGCGAAAATTTAGCCAAATATAATTTTACGAGTTTACCGAATTCGCCAAATGTGACAATTATTTCGCACATTTGGCACCTTCATGACAATTTTGTACCACATTTGCGGAAAATAAATTTTTCGCCAAATTGGTTTTCGCTAAACTGGCCGTCAATCTCAAAACATTTTTACCAAACGTATACAAAATTATATTAATTTTATTACCAAGCGTGGTAGACTCATAAACAAACTCCAGTCTCACGATACCGGTTTGTTTTTACTTATTACCACTTTTCTAAGACTGTAATTCCATTAACTGAAAAGCAATTACCTTGATTCGTAATCGCCCATTGGATTGATATTCAGCTTCCAGAACTAAATTTTCAGCTTCACTGTCCCACCGACGTCTTCTACCTCCTTGACGTTGGAGTTCGACTCTGACTCCGCCAGGTGAATTAATTGGTTCGCCAACCATTATGTAGCCCACCCCAGCTTTAGAAACGTAGCACGATGGGTAAGGTGATGTGCCAGGAACTGGATAATGGTAATATAGGATTAATAAACCGTTACAACGAATATAACCAAGGGGTGAAAGCAGTGTGCTATCCGTCAAAATGAACACTACATAAATACATATTTATATTGTATTTGCCCGTTCAAAATCTGTTAAAATTGACATGTCTGACGTGTTTTCAACAATTGTGACATATCCATCAAATTTAATAGTTGATGACTTTCCTGTGACCATTATGACCTTTGAGGTCAAAATGGAGGTTATCATTGAATTCCCGGTTAAATTTCAGTTCAAATTGATGTATATATGCAATTTGACATTTGAATTACATTTCACGACCAGGCCCCGTTCTAGGCACTGTGGCGCCCTAGGCAAAACCATAATTGCGCCCCCACGTACTCGCACCGTCGGCGCTATATAATCCTACATAAATTTGCATTTTGTACTAACAATGCACGTCTTTCACGTGTAAAACTCAGATTTAATATGGTCAGCATGAAACCTCGACCATCACGTGCTCGTATCCTTCCCACACTGTTAGTATGGTAGGGATACGAACGCGGGAATCAAATTGTATGCTGAGAACTATATATAGTTCTCAGCATACAACCTCAGGCAAAATTTGATTCCCGCGTTCGTATCCCTACCATACTAACAGTGTGGGAAGGATACGAAAATTTGTCCACGCCCTGTATATATACAGGGCGTGGACTAGTTTTAGTTTCTTCACCACATAAAATAAGTAAGTATACCCGTACTTTTGTTTTTTATAATGCGCTAATTTGAACTCGAGGGGCGAATTTGATATTTTTGAAAGGTCGTGAATCACGACCTTTCGACCTTGATGGGTGTGACCTACAGTGTCCATCGTCGACCTCGTCCTGTCCTTTGATATTAGGAGCTTACGTTTATAATTTCAAGTCTTTATGTCTTTTTGTTCAAAAGTTATCGGACCAACGGACAGACGGACAGACATAAAAATCTTAAAGCACTTTCACCCCTTAATAAGTAGCACATGAAGCAATAAATTTAAAACAATATAACATTATACATACGTACCCGTTGGACACCATGTGCAATTTAATTGGTGACAAGTTTCTTCAACAGTATCTTGATTAGATCCGGGGCATTCTGTTCTATTCTCGTCCTCCTGGTAGTCATCATCGCATCCGTGACCTTGTCCCAAGACTGAAATTGTGATATACAAAATATGTATTTTTAATATCAGACTTTATAATTTAATCGATAATTTAATTAGATTATTGACTAAATTATAAAGTATTGTATTGGAATTGGCACATTGGTAATGCTTCTAGGGTTGAGAAATTTTATAAAGGGACATTTACAATTAATTCGTCTGGATTTACGGTTCAATTATTGTCGCTGCTTTATGTTTGTAGTATTTTAATAAGTGTGGCAATCGTTGTGTTCTTGTTGGAACGAGTACAATTCTATTTCAGAACCTTGCAAGCTTTGATTGGATGGTCACATTAAAAGTTAACCATAAAATTGCTTGTCCTGGCTGACTGAATCCTTTTATTTCGGTTAATTAATTTTCTTATCGTAATATAAAAAACAGGTGGGGTTTAACGTACGCGTATTAGCTCATGGCTCTTACATCTAGGCAGGATAGGTAGGACAGGTAGATGTTAACTAGGTAGGTTGGAATAGGTTCCATTTGGACAGTTATAATTGCATAATACTACTTATCATATCAGTAGCGCGAATGCAAATCACTGGGTTGGAGAAAACACGTATCACTCATTAGCATGTACCGTACGAGTCTTTAGCCTTATTCAGGCACGGACTATCCTCAAGTAGACAACTATCCAGTACACTGATGTTGATTTACCAAAAACTCCATCCACCACCCAATTTCGAACCAGGGTCCTCTGCGGTAAGAGATGGATGCCCTAACCACTCAGCTATGGGCCCGACTTCATTGTTATATAATTCTTGCTATTCTGAAACACTTGTGAAATTTGAGAAACATAATTTGAGAATATTCGAAGTTTTTTGAAGTGGGAACATAGGCGAATCCGCGTGAGGTGTAAAAGCGTACTGAAGTTATATAAATTTTAAAATATAAACATTCATTCTACTGGTTCGTTAAAAACGTAATAAACTATAACAATTTCTAATATTCTTTAAATTCCGTGAGCCGGTCTGAATAATGCTTTCTACATATGTAGCTATCTAGTTTATGCTGGTAGTTCTTATGTATTCATAGGAAAAGAGAAAAGTTTTGCAAGCAATAAAGGCTACAGGAAATTGGCATAAATAAAAAAATTATTATTATGCATTTCACAATAGGTAATTACACCGGAAGGGGACCCTTACATACAAACCCTAAGCTTGGAGGGAAATATGTTCCAATTTAGCTTGCCTAAGGGGGAATAGTTGTCTACCACTCCCTCCCAGAATTTGATTCCCGTAGGATATTTTGTAGTACCCCATGAGTGAACAAAAACCGCCAAAGGACTTTACCCCATAGCCCAATTTGCGCATGGCACACCCATTCAAATGTACACCAAACACAATCTAAACTTGATTGAAACCAACGCAAAAAATTTAATTTTGCTCCGAGTTTGATAATTTTTGCTTATTCTTGATCCTCTAGATACATAGTTGCTTCATCGGAACGGATATCAAAATAAGCTTTTTGAAATTTTTATTTTTTTAATAGTACCTGACAAGCAACAACACAAAATATCCAAATGGCATCAAAATCTGAACGGGAGTGGTAGACAACTACTCCTCTGAAGTATACTCTTAAGTATACTCTTGGGTATAATTTTAAAGAAATACAAGTTGGTGAATAATGACATGTTGCTTTGTACAAAGTTAATACTTTAAATTTGCTACCAAATACCTTACCTTACACACGTAGTTATCTTCACGTAGCCAGTATTTTGTTAAGTTCACCTTGCCTTTAAGCAACAAATGGAACATATCTTGATATTGAGACCGGATGGAGTACTCCATTCAGATCTTCAAACCAGTGTAAATATTCATCAGGTTTCTTGAATTTAACAATATTTACATACATACATATATGTATGTAGATAGCAAAATCGTTTAAGTTGCTCCCACTTAGAGCTTCTCAACGAACGTCCCCTCATAAGTCTTGTATCCACATTTTGTGCACAGATTCAGTTATTACTCAATTACAATGTTGTTTATTAAATTTTCCTCTATTTCCATCGTGATTTATTTTATTACCACAACATCCTCCCTGAGTGAAGCTACATTGGAACACAAAATCCTTAAAGATCAGTTCCTAATAGATTTTCCAAGTACTTTCCAGCTTACCAAATACCTCCACCCCTTTGAAAGCTGCACTACCCTGATTTTTGTCCATACCAAATTTTCTTAAAAAATATTCATTCCTTATTTGTAAAAAAAATATTCATTACTTGTCAACCTGTTTTCATTATTCACAGTTCTTTCATTATTCATGTTATTCAAACTTCACAGTATTATGAATTTCTCAACTTCCCGTGTATTGAGTTAAATATGAAGGATGCAAAAAATATTCATTCACACAAATTGAATATATATTCACTCAATAATCATTTATTCAAAAATCAAAATAAAATATTAATTCCATATTAATTCTAATTTTGAATATTGAATGAATAATTTCTTCATTCAGCACTAAATAAATGACTGAACATGTATGTGCCACAGGCGTCCTTGCTCCGCCTGCCCATACACAATTTTGGCCCCTCGCAAACATAATATTCGAGTGATATGCATATAGTCAAAGAGCTAGAAGTAATACTATGTTTCTATTGGTGTAAATGATAAATACTGTATTACTATTTGGAATTATGCAGACAGGTGGGTTAGGATAGATTGTATCGTATTTCATTAAGACAAATTTATAGCAAGATAACGTTATTGGAAATTCTCCCTTCAAAGGTGCAGATGTATGTCATAACATCATTAGTTGTGAAAAATGTTTGCAATTGTAATACTTCAAAAAAATTGATCGAAAAACAACTCGACTGATGAAGTATTGAGAGATTTAAAATCCTTGTAATTCTAGTCCAAAAATAGATTTTAAAGTAATTGTCAGTAACGTTCAAGTTATTTTGTGTATTCCTATATGGTAAGGTTTTTGGAGTTTGATATGTGTTAATATATACAGCTCAATTCGCTGAAGTTATCCTATTGATTTGGAAAAGCATTTTTGCTTTAAATAATTTATTACTAAATAATAATTTATAATAATAATAATTTATTATGTTTAGACCTGCATCACGTAAAAATTTGAAGATTTGAATTTAAAAACTGGACATTAGATCTGGTGCGGTGAATACCATATCTACTGGCAGTGAGAAAAAATGAGCAAAAGCTCGGTGTGTTGGAAGAGAGTCACCGGTTAAATTCAAGTTCGACGTCATTCATGTTGAAATATGCATGTTAACAAAGTTTTCCATATTTATCAATTTTTAAGTTTGTCGACTTTTATGAGGGCTGAGCATTTTCCAACCTTTTTCCCAGGACAAGGGATTAAAAGGGTCCTTTTGTTTTTATGCCTCATTAGAAGGGACACTTCGTTTGAGCATAACTCTGCGTAGTTTGTATGGTCACTTCTGACCACATATTATTACATATGTATGAATGTCTCCTATGTACTGTCAAAACCTTAAAACCAAGTTGTTTAATAAAAATCACCATCAGTCTAAAAATATCTTCCAGCGAGATCATTTTTACTTTCATGGTAGCAAAGCCGTTAGTTTGTATGATTCATATTGTTCATCTCAACCTGCCTCATTGAGTGTCTCAAAAGTGCCCCAGTCTCAGAGTCTGTTAAAGTCTCACAACGAGAAGAACTGTTTCCTGTTCAACACTTGATAAACTGAAGTAGATCAGTGTTATTGTTGTGAAGTGAAAAGGTCAATTCATCAGTTAATAATAGCAGTAAGTCTCCACTGCCCAGTGCCAGTCTGGACGGAGTAAGCCTGTAAAAGTGTTCCGTGAATTGGACCATTGTTTGGACAAGAGACATCAACCCTTTGACTCTACCCGAAGCTGAACCTTCCGCCCGAGGACGAGTTTTATTGAGGACGACCACTCTACCCAAATCCTGAGTTCTCGTCTACCAAATCTCGACCTTTTTCGATTCTACTGCTCTTTATTAGGCAAAGAGAAGGTAACAAGTCTATTTCTGTTTTTCGCTTCTGCTTTCCCTACTCCACGACGACAAGATGACATCAACAATCAAAAGAATAGATGTTACGCACATTGTCAAGCTAGACGACACCAATTACGCGAGGTGGAGACTTCAGATAACTTTACTTCTCAAGTCACATGACCTGTGGGAAGTGGTCAACGGCACTACCCAACGACCTGCAGATGAAGCACAACAGCCAGCATGGGATAAGAAGGATATACAAGCACAATCCATCATTGTCCCCACTCTCTGCGTTACATCAAAAGCAATGTTTGACAAGCTGAAAAGCATCAATTCAGATTCAAGCTCGCTTAACAAGCAACATACCATGGCTAGATTCTTCAATTACAAAATTGGCAAGAGTCAGTCATTGATTGAAGCATTTGCAGAGGTGGAAGAGCTGGGCAGAAGACTAAATGAAATGGGAGTCGTCATGCCTGAAGCATCCATTGTCACAAAGATTGTCTCAAGTGTCCCCGACGAGGAGTATAATGCCTTCAAAAAGGCATGGGACAGCGTTCCGGATAAGGACCAGAGCATGATAATGCTACTTGCCCGTCTGAAGAAGGAGGAGTTGGAGAGGAAGGAATCCAAACCAGCAGCAACCAATCAAGATGCAGCAAAGGCATTCTTGACCCATGACCAGAAGAAAGGCAAGAAGAAACAGAGCATTGAAGAGTTGAAAAAGGCAACAACCTGCCATGGGTGTGGGAAAAAGGGCCACTGGAAAAGGGAATGCAGGAGTAATCCACAAAATCAGAGCAATAAACCTTCAGATAATCCCGCACAAGCCAAAAGAAGCCCTGGGAAAGCGTTCATGCTAAATGCAATACAAACCCCCATGCAAGCACCCGTGACTGAACAAGTGTGGCTAAGCGATTCTGGAGCTAACCAGCATGTCTGTGGAGATAAGGCATGGTTTACAAGATATGAAGAGTTTGACACTCCCAAGTCAGTCTTCCTAACGGACAGAAGGGCTACACAAGCACTAGGAAAAGGGACAGTGACAGTTGACGCTTACATCAACGGCATATGGGAGGAATGTACCATAGATAACGTGTTGTACATACAAGGGGCTGTCAACCTTTTTTCTGAGGGATCAATGGCTAAGAAAGGGTACTCCATCGTCCGTGACAAGAATGGAGCAACATTTTATCAGGATGGACGGTTTAAGGGGCCAATTGCCGAGTTCAAGAATGATATGTATGTCATGAAGTTTCGTCCCACTTCACAAATTATTGCTGCATACATGCATCCCGTGACTAATGCTAAACTATGGCATCAACGCTTGACACACATTAATATGAACTATGTGGTGGACTCCATCAAGAAAGACGCAGTTCGTGGAATTGATCTGGAGGCCGTGTCACATAAAATTATGGGGGACAGAAGATTAAGACTGTGAGATTGGGAAGCAATCTCGAAAGCCATTTCCAGCCGCAACAAGAAATGCAACGATAAAACCAGGAGAAATGGTCCATATGGACTTCGCCGGAAAAATGCCTGTTGCATCCCTGGGAGGAGCTCAATATTTCTTACTCTTGAAAGACGATGCTACTGGCTTCCGCACTGTATATTTTCTCAAGAGCAAAGACGAAGCCAAGGATCGTATCAAATGCTACATTGAATTTATGGAAAATCAAACAGGAAGAAAGGTCAAGATATGCAATTCAGACAATGGTGGAGAATTCTGTAATTCTACTTTGGCATCATACTTCAGAGACCGGGGAATAATTCATGAAACAACCGTCAGCTACAATCCAGAAATGAATGGGAGGTCCGAACGTGAAATAAGAACTTTAAAAGACTGTGCTCGAACTATTCTGCTGGCAGCTAAATCACCCGAATCTTTATGGGCTGAAGCCGTTGCCACCACCGTCTACGTCCACAACCGAATACTGGACAAGCAAAGTCCAAATATAACCGCATTTGAAGCAATATTTGGCAAGAAACCTTCACTCCGTCATTTGAGAGTCTTTGGTAGCGTAGCATTTGCACATATACCAGCCCAGAAAAGGACGGTCTGGGGAGCAAAGGGAGAGCGACTTATCTTGTGTGGGTACGCATCAGAGAGCAAGAAATATCGTCTTTACGACCCTGAGTCCGGACAAGTGGTTGAGGCAAAAATGTATCTTTCCACGAAGAAGCTTTTGAACCGACAATAATGATACATGGCGAAGAAGAAAGAGATGAACCTGATGAATCCAAATCTGAAAAAGATGATGCAAAAGATGATGCACAAGATGATGCACAAGATGATGCAGAATGGACGGACGAGGAGAAATACGATCCCGAGGACCCACAGCCTGATCAAGTTGACCCACAGCCAGTACAACCTGACAACGAGAAAATGGGTAGAAGTCCAAGTTAAAACTGAAAAAGGAGACTACACGGCTCGCATTCCATCGCAAGGGACGACACGTGTTGTCTAGCCTGAAACAAGTAAAAAATCAGGAACCACTCGCAATTTAAGAGACAGAGCTAAAATTAAGAAACCAGATAGATATCAAGCTCATGCCATTTATGCAGACAAAGAACCTTCAACTTATAAAGAAGCCGTTGAGTCCAAAGAGAAGGAAGAATGGATAAAGGCAATGCAAGATGAGATTGAAAGTCATAAGAAAAATGGGACTTGGAAATACGTGAAGAGGCCAGCCAATGCAAGATTACTTGACAGTAAATGGGTATACAAGCTTAAACGTAAAATGGATGGAACAATTGATCGATTTAAAGCCCGGCTTGTCATACGAGGGCATAGACAGAAAGAAGGCGTCGACTATTTTGAGACATTCTCCGCCGTATCTCGGTACGAGTCCATAAGACTTCTACTAAGTATAGCTGCAGCAAAGAAAATGCATATCGCACAGCTGGATGTCCAGACAGCCTATCTCTACGGGATTCTAAAGGAGACCATAAACATGTCACAACCTGAGGTTTTCCACAATGGAGATGACTCCATCGTGTGCCTCCTGATCAAGGCTTTATATGGATTGAAACAGGCTGGAAGAACCTGGAATGAAACATTCACCGAATTTCTCGAGAAATTCGACTTGCACCCATGTTACTGCGATCCCTGTATATTTGTTGGAGATGTTGATGCAATAATCACTTATCTCAGCTTATGGGTGGATGATTCACTGGTCATTGGAAAAGATAAAAATGCCGTGCAGAAGATCATCAATGCAATCAAATCCTACTTTGAAATAACGATAATGGAGCCCACAGCCTATGTTGGGATGCAAATAATCAGAGATGGAAATGATGGTTTACTTTTGTCACAACCTTTTTACATCCGTAACCTGCTTGAAAAGTACAATATGCTGGAGTGCAACCCGACGAATGTGCCGATGCAACCTCATGCAGGAGAACTCGTCCCAGCCGCAACAATAAACGAGACCCTTCCGTATCGACAGCTCGTTGGATCATTAATTTACCTAGCCAAGTGCACACGCCCTGACATCTCATATGCAGTGTCCCGCCTGTCTCAGTTTATGCACGCATACGACGAAACTCACTGGAAAGCTGCAAAGCAAGTCCTCCGCTATTTAAAAGGCACCGAGGAACTCGGAATCAAATACAAACCGTGTGAGGATATGATTCTCAGGGGATATACAGATGCAGATTATGCTTCCGACAAGATGGATAGAAAATCTACAACAGGTTTTGTCTTCATGCTAAATGACAGCGTTATTTCATGGTCAAGCCAAAAGCAACCCATTGTCTCAATGTCATCAATGGAAAGTGAATATATATCTCTCGCTTCTGGAGCGCGTGAAGCCGTTTGGTTACGACGATTTCTAGAAGAATTAGGATTCCCACAAGAGTCCCCAACAATAATTCATGTTGACAACCAGAGTGCAATAAAATTGGTCAAAAATCCAGAGATGCACTCAAGATCCAAGCACATCGATGTCCGGTACCACTACACAAGAGAGCTAGTTAGTACAGGACAGTTGGCAATTGAATATGTACATACCAGTGAACAAATTGCAGATGGATTAACTAAGCCACTACTGAAGACCCAGCATTTCAAGATGAGACACGATCTCAGTATGGAAAGAAATGAGACAAAGGAGAGCAACGACAACCCAACTAAACTAAAGAGAGGTCCCCTCCAAGCCAACTTCTCACTGATGAGCCTTCTCACCATCCTTCTTATGTTTATTACGCAAGCTTGTGGGGTGACACATCAGAATGCGATCCCTTTACTATGGAAAAAGAGTCCAATCCCAGTTACAACGGGATATAACCAAGTCCACTTGCTCGTCAAATTCATGAACCCGTGCGAAATTTTAACACAGGATCTACTCCATAAGGATTTAAGTGCCTATGCAACCGAGAAATGTAACAAAATATACGACGAAATGTTCCTGGATGAGCTAGAAAAAATGTGCCCTAAAAGAAAATTCTCCGATCATATTAATTCGCGACATACCAGAGAGATTGGACGAAGAGTGAAGAGAGTCCTCCCATTACTTGCAGTTGGAGTAATAATTGGTGTGACTGTCCTTGTAGCCGGCTTATCAGTTGGTGGAGCAATCAATTCGTTTGTTCAAACTGGAAGAATCTCTGCTTTGCAAGGAACAGTAGCGGAACAAAGAGAGATGCTGGATGAATTGGAACGTCGCGTGGAAATATCGGAAAGAGAGATTGAGAAGCTTAAGGTTAGCCTAAATGCTACACTAGAACAGCTTCAGCTACATCAGCTTGATCACGACGAACTCAAGGGAAAATCCATTGACACCAATTTCGCAATTGCCTACCTTACCAGTCGCCTCATGATAGGTAGAGAAATAATTAGAGAAGCAACAAGACAGTGGCGGCGAGGAAAAGTTTACGCACCACTAATGGATTTCTTTAATTTCACGTTACCCTGTGGTGATGCTTGCCCAGTCAGCTTCGCACAATCTCAAAAGTGCGAAATATCAGATGACAGAACCAAGCTGTATGTGGACTTCACAGCAACTGAAATTAACAAAGATTTGCAACTCATCGAGGCAGACTCCTTCGATCTCAAAGTTGAAAGGAAGAATGAAACCTGCGTTCTAAAGTACAAGGGACCCCATAATGCCATCCTTTCTACGAAAGATGACTGCGTATACTCCATCAATGTTAAGGAGCCTACAACCCCCGACCTAATTGTTTCGCCCACTCGAGGATGCACGCCAACAGCGAAAACAAAGAACTCCAATCACTTTGACATAGACCACTGTTATGACAAGAACCTTGCTGAACCATGGGATTTTGTACAAATCAAACTACACCATGGACAATATCATATCTACTGCCCTGGGTCCAATATCACCATTGAGAGGAAGCTGCAACAATGCCCTGCTAGCGTGTTCATCCTTCCAATGAATGCTAATTTTAAAATAAATGATATTGAATTTTCAGGAACTGAATCCAGCCTTGTTCACCAAGAGGTAGTCGACCCACTATTCACGATGAAAGCCAACTGGCACTTGCAGCCTAGTTTCAACTGGACCAGTCTGATGATCAATGGTTCCACTGACGAAGGAGGGTCAATCCACTACCACACAAGCAATGAACCAGCCTGGTCAACAATGGAATGGATCTTAACCCTTTGCATACTAATAATAGTTGCTCAAGCCACTCTTTGTGTTTTCCTTTTTCTGAAAAGCCGGCCAACTGTAATTTCGGTTAGGGCAAATCCAGTGGGAACTGCCGATATTGAACTTTAAAAATTGAGGGAGGATGTTAAAATATGCATGTTAACAAAGTTTTCCATATTTATCAATTTTTAAGTTTGTCGACTTTTATGAGGGCTGAGCATTTTCCAACCTTTTTCCCAGGACAAGGGATTAAAAGGGTCCTTTTGTTTTTATGCCTCATTAGAAGGGACACTTCGTTTGAGCATAACTCTGCGTAGTTTGTATGGTCACTTCTGACCACATATTATTACATATGTATGAATGTCTCCTATGTACTGTCAAAACCTTAAAACAAAGTTGTTTAATAAAAATCACCATCAGTCTAAAAATATCTTCCAGCGAGATCATTTTTACTTTCAATTCAAAGATAGTGGAGCGACTTGCATCGTTTACCAGAGATCTTACTTACATTCTATGTAGCATTAGTAAATGTACATGCATACATACATGTATGTATTTATTTACCTTGTGCGAATGTGCTAACTATTATGGTTCACCACGGCTTCCACTAATCTATTTTGATTCGTGAACATGAAAAGTCGTGCATAAAACTTTATACAAAATGGAGCAATTCCCCAACTCTAAATATATCCTTCGATGACATAAAAAATACATGTTTGGAGATATTCAGACATCGTGTAACTTACATACAAACATCCATACCAAATGTACACTGCGACCCGTAAAACAAGGACACCCATCATTTTTTTCAATTTCTTAAACGACCTCCAAAATATTTCTATGTTCTGTTCGCCATTAAGTACTACGGTGGATAGTAGTCTTATCGCAACGTTTCATCTTGGTTCATAAACATACAACTTGGTAATCAACAAAAACGTAAAATTCAGGTGACCCATAAAACAAGGACATATCCTAAAAAACAAAATGTTTATTATTCCACTGGGCTAAATTAATTGACTCTGGGCCAGAATTTGTATCGTCAGTATATTTGCGATATTTTGGTCTATAGTCGGTGTAAGTTAAACTTTTTCTTCGGCAGGTATGCAATGGCGAGGGGTAAACTCCAGGCCTTGTGGCGGAGGGGCAAAGTAGAAGCTTTACTTGCAGATCGGTGAAGTATATCGAAAATTTCAAAGCACCAAATTGTCAGGCGACATTCCGTAGTAACGTTCAAGGCCAAAGGGACCACTTCCGGTGGAATAAACAAGCAAGGACGGATGCCTCCGCTGATGCAGAGAAAAATCCATCATTCTCCGTCGCTCAAGCAGTCCCTTTGTGACTGCAAACCAGACTAAAGTGGTTTTCAAGCTTCTCTCATCGAAATCAACGGTAAACAAAGTCCGGCGTGCGTGCTCGATAGTCTGCAGAAGGAAAGTAATTCAATGGAACAAAATTTGAAATTTGTCAAATCCAGTTTAGGATGGGGCATAGCCGCATTGCATTGATCCACATTTATGGGGACGGCGACTACCAGTTGGACCAGTTTTTGCTGAAGATTGCTGTTTAAGGCGAACCACATCACGGCCATAGTGGGCATTGACATATTGCTCCACATCGTTGAAACCCTTACTGGTGGTTTGGTGTCACAGGCAATGCACGGAATAAATATTTGGTCGAAGAATTTAGCACTAAATAAGACTAAGGGCCCACACAATGAGTAATGGGTTGGAAAAACTCCTGCTCAAAACTTTACAAAGTATTTTGGCTTCAAATTGATTTCATCCGAGTATTGTTTTAGTTGTTTCTGGTGAGATAAAATACAAAATAACTGGCCAGAATGGAAATAATTCCAAACCTGTCCTTGTTTTATGAGCCACCTGATTTTGACATATTATTAGATAACTTCTCCGCCCCTGCATCAATTTTGACGAAACTTTGCAACAAGACTACCACGCACCGTAGTACTTAATATTGAAAGAAGCATATAAATATTTTGGAGGGTCTTTGAGAAATTTGAAAAAATCATAGGTGTCCTTGTTTTGTGGGTCACAGTGTAATATAGGCTTTCTAATTTTTAGTTGTGCAAAAACCATCACACGAACCATCGCATGATAATTTTTCCACCTATGTAAGAATATTAAGTCTCATGCGATTCGCTAAAGAACTAGCTACAACATCTTAATAAATTATACAGTGTAAGTCGATAACTGCTTACATGTTCTTGCCTACGTGACGAAATTTCGATGGACAGAATTAGACTTAAACAAAGTCAGACTGGTTTACAGCTACGAATGTACATAAATAAAGACACGGATTCTTCAGAGATTTTGCAAAGCATCGTAATTACAGCGGATTGTACTAATACACGAATTTGCCCATTAATTGCAAATTGCATTCAATTAGAGTTACCAATATTCAAAGTTTTCTAGCTATTTTAGCCTATCATTCCATTCTCCACTCTATTTCCCTCGATATATATTTTTAATTTTTACGATCATCAATAGCATTCTGTCATTCACGTATGTGCCGTTGGCCATGATAGAATAAATCAAGCGCGAATTTATCACAGATACCCACATCCAAAAATTATCATATGGTCAAAATCGATGCCACAAGACGAACAGATCGCATACTCACCAATAATGAACCTCTGTAACACCCACGACAATCTACCACAATATCTAAACATCTTTCAAGGCAATTTCACTCGAATTGATTCGTCACACTTTTGAACTTTTGATTTTCACGACTTCTTACTTGTAACTACATGCATACATACATAAATATTGAATGCTTCGAATTCACTAAAGACGGTAAGCCTAACCTTTTCCAATTTGTTAAAATGCATGATCAGTAGCGTAAAGAGGGATGGGCAGGGTATAATAGCGTATCGTCGTTATAAGTAGTTCTAAAAAGACCAAAGTGCAGTCAATGTTTAATTTTTAAAAGGCCGAGGTGCATAATCAAAGCTAGAAAAATTCCTAACTGCAATTTCAAAATTATATTTAAAGAGTCAGCTACTTATTCAAAACTTCAAGGTGAACTGAAATATGAATTTGTTGGTCCCACGAGTCTAGTACAGAATCAAAATTTGAAGTTTAACAATCACACCCTTCGGGGGTATGGTTCTCGAGGGATAAATTAATGTAAACAAACCCTCAAATGCAATATATCATTTTTATAAGCCCTAACAGGCAATTCCAGTACGTAGATCATTAGAAATTTGTAAACCACACCCCTTGAGTGCGTTGCTCTTGAAGAATAGATTAATATAAAACTAAACTCCGGAAATGCAATAGATCATTTCTGTCGTTCCGATAAGTCAATTCTTACAGGTTAATCGAAATTTAAAAAACCACACCCCCTGAGGGCGTGGTTCTCATCGCCAAGTTTTAACCAAATAAAATCCTGACATTTTACTTATCATCCATCTCACAATGGGATGGCGTGAAGTGTAACCCTCCTATTTGGTTGAAATTTTGAAATTACGTGGTCCATGTCAATACAACCAACTTTTCTTCAGGCAGTTATTGCGATGGTCAAAATTTGGCAAAGTATTTGAGTTCAAAGCTGAAGAATATGCCATTTTTTGCACGGAAAGAGAATGGAAGTTGAGTTTGCTACCTCCGCCGGGTAAAATTGCATACCTTTCAACTTAAATATTTTGGCAGATTCAGACCATCGCACAAAGTGCCTGAAGAAACGTTTGTTGTATTGACATGGACCACATAATTTCAAAATTTCAACCAAATCGGAGGGTTACACTTCACACCATCGCATTCTCAGCCAGACGATGCAATTTCGATAGAATAATGAAAATTTAAAAACTACTCCGTCAGTTGGTATGGTTCTCGGCGCGTAAGTTAAGCTAACTAATTCATGACTTACAATAAATAATTCTATTGACAAAAATACCAGATGCGTAGACCAGCTCCGTGCTTCACTATATCCGCTTATCCTGACACCAAAAGAGATTTTGATGTCAGGATAATTTATGCAATACACACATTCAGGCCCGTACCGACGATGCTTCTATGTGGAGCGCTGGCTCCAGGCCGTACCGGTACGTCCTATACACTTGATATAATTGTCCTATCACACGCCGTAAGATAAATACATATTAAGCGTGGGAAAACGTAAGGCAGACGTGGTTCATTTGCGATGCCGGATATTCCAAGTTTGAGAACGTTTATGCGTCATACAAAATATAGAATTACAATTTCAGTCCTACCTCCACGAACTCTAATCTCATGTAACATCTGATTTCAAAAAAAGAGAGAATTGAACTCCGTGATTAGAAAATGAATGTCAAGGGGTTTATAAGTAGGGAATCCAAAATTGTTTTTTCAAATTTCGAAGAAAATGTATGTTAAAAATCGTTTTTCAATATAACCAAAAACTAGTTTTACAATTTTCTAAAAATCGGTTTTGTGAAAAACCGGTTTTCACACACTCAAAAACAGGTTTTTGATTTTTAATAAAATAAACCGTTTTTGCAGCTAATGTTTACTGTTTCTAGTTGTTGAGATAAGAACTATATAATTGTGCTGTAATCCCATATTCCCAGGTTTGCTTTTAATTTTAATTTTGCATTCTTTGATTATTACGTACATGCAAACTTTTTACAATTTGCCATAAAACCGATTTTTAAAATTGGTTTTAAACCGGTTTGTTCAAAGAATCGAACACCTGTTTTCTACGATTTTCCAAAATTCGATTATTCGAAAACCGGTTTTACCTCAATTCGAAAAATCCGAAAAATCGGAAAACCGGTTTCTTAAAAACCTCCGAATTCGAACGCCCTATTTATACACATGATTTCTGGTTAATTGAACGGAATTTAGCTTAAACCTATTTACATAATGCCCAAGACGAATTTTTGGCATGAGAAGATTTACCAAACACCAGTGTAAAGAAAACCTCGAGGTTTTACCTGCGTTTTGCGGGTAGTATTGCTCAAATTTGCAGCCCAATACGGTCGGCGGAAAGTACAAACCGCTCGTTACAAACTGCTCGTTACAAACCCGCTTAATACAAACGCGGCTCATTACATACCCTAGGCACGTATTTAATCCCAAAAATTAAGTTCGTGAAATGTCTAACAATGAGGAGGTGCGAAGTGGTTATCGCCGATATCCACCGGACTAATTTTAAATTGTTCACGCTCAAAAATATGTGGACCCGTATTTTTGCCTTTTCCTGCGTAAACATGCGAAGGGCATGTTTACGCCCTTCGCGGAATTAAAAAACAATTCAGCCAAAATCTGGATTTTAAAAAACGCTGTAACTTTTCGAATTTTAACCCAATTTTAAAAAATAAACCTAATTTTTGTTTAGAATTACATCCCTGAAAATATAAAAATTCATTAAAAAAAAACTTTTAATTAAAAAAAATTATCTTTTTTTGTGTTTCTAAAAATTCAGAAATAGCATGAAAATATCAAATTTTGAAAATTTTGAAAAATGAATTTTCATATTGGTATTTTCAGGGATGTGATTCTCGACGGTATGTAATGAGCGGTTTGTACTTTCCTACAATCGCCCGAAACCCACCAAAACCTCAATACCCCAAACTCCCGGGTAGCATACCCTAGCAAAAACTGGGAAGAGAAACTTAACAGAAGGACAACGCTTTACAGTTGCTTTTAAGGAAGACTCCCATTTGTTACAATAGTATTTCCTCAAATGGTTTTGACTTTTTGACCAGCACTATATTTACCTAATTATATGAGTAATGGGTTGGAAAAACTCCTGCTCAAAACTTTACAAAGTATTTTGGCTTCAAATTGATTTCATCCGAGTATTGTTTTAGTTGTTTCTGGTGAGATTCCAGCACTATCTTACCTAAGAAATTATCTCGTTAATTAAAGTCGGTAGAATTTTTTTTTAATTTAAAAAATTTGCAACGTCCGAAGTAATTTCGCAGTTTTAATTTTGGGCTGTTCAGGCTGCTTTGAGTTACTTTAATACCAGTACCACTTTCAACCAATTATAGGTATTCAAATCAAAAGTTATAATTACATTACAATTCGTCAATTTTAACTCTGGATCTCCTTCGGGTCCGTTTTATGAGGTTTCAATGCTTATTCTAAAGGGACCCCGACACTCCTGACTTTGGAATTATCACCAAAATTCTAACTCTATGAGCTGCGTTACAAATCATAATTACGATCATTGATAAGGAAATTGAAATGAGCCGAACATTTGTGTCATTTTTTAAAATTTACTCGGCGGTTTGAAAGACATACATAGAGGCCTAGATGTCATTTAATTTTACGACGCACTTTGAAGCAACATACATACAATGTGACTAGATATTTTACATCAGTTTTGAAAAGGCCGGACTCAATACGTGCTCCAGGCCGTCCCAATCCGATAAGACTGGTTTACAAGTTATAACACACTAGCCTATAAGCCCGTCCTAAAGACGGGCCACATGAATTTGTTTAACTTTGCTAAGGAAGTTTTTTATGTTGCTAAGGAATTTTTTTATGTTGCTATGGATTTTTTTTTATTTTACTAAAGAAATTTTTCAACGTTACTAAGGAATTTTTTTATGTTGCTCAGGAATTTTTTTTATGTTGCTAAGGAATTTTTTTATGTTGCTAAGGAAACTTTTTTATGTTGGTAACGAAATTTTTTTTATATTTGTAAGGAAATTTGTGTATGTGTATTTTTCATATTCATAATGATAATCATATTCGTAATCATATTCATAATCATAATCATAATGGTAATGATAATGATAATGATAATGATAATGATAATGATAATGATAATGATAATGATAATGATAATGATAATGATAATGATAATGATAATGATAATCATGATCGTAATCATAGTTCGTATTTGGTGGAGCCGAAATGTCAACAGCCAATCAGAATGCTCGGATGTCACGGATAATTTCACGGGACGGACGTTTCGAAATTATAATATAGATTACAAAATACAACTCTGTCTACACTAAATAAAATTAAAATCTTTCGACTGTGTTAATGTAGCCAAATGAGTTCATTTTGTGGCCTTGACAAGGCCGCCTTGTATACTTGCGAATGTGTAAACATGTTTATATGACCCAATTTTTTCAGGGGCAAAGAAATCCTAGGATTGCTCCAGGAAAAATTCTCGTTTGGGATAAAATGTTCGCATTTTGGTAACGCTCTAAACTTTGGCTAAATGTGGGATCAATTTCGACGCATTTTTTACCGATATGAAGCAATTATTGTGCAATATGAATTGCTCAATCTCAAATAGATATGCAACACAATTCTTTAAGTATAAATAATTTGCGAATTTCTCAACTTGGGCAAATAATTGGCAAAAAACGTTGCTCTACTTTACCTACAACCTGAAAGTCGTGGAATATCATGGAATTCGACGGGTCTTGATATTCTGTACAATCTCAGAGAAACAGTTTTCTTCGAAACGCCAATTTTATTTGAAAAGTACCACCTAAAATACATATTGATTGTGGAACGTATCACGAAGGATGAAAGAGAGGTGTTACCAACAAGGTTTGCACAATTGTGTATTTTCTGCCGCCGTGTACTGAATGGAGCATTTCCTTCAGGGAACGTGGCCAATGTACTAGGAGTCAAGCCAACATCCGAGAGGCTACAGTGGGCTTATATAAGTTATTTCCCTAATTGGGGAAGATTGAACTTAGAAGATGAGTTGATGCGAAAAAGAAAAAGCCATGAGTTACTAATTCATAACCCTGAAGCTCTCTTCAACAACATCATTTTTCAAATGGTCCACTCATATCTAAACAGAAATACTTTCGAAGTCCTAGCAACACATGTGATCGGCGTTAAAATCAAATTCATGTATCCAACAAGGGAGGTTTACTCCGATATGCAAAGATATTCAGATTACACCCAGACTTTAATTCTTCCAGAATTTCACATGTTTTTCTGGCATAACATTTCCCTTTCGTTTGCCACTTGTTCCCCAGTGGAGGAATCCTTGACATTTTCCGGCTACATGACCCCATTCGATAAGTGGACGTGGGTGAACCTATTCATCTCCTTTATACTTGTGACCATTGCTTTGAAATTCACTTCCACGAGGAGTGTGATACTCACGTGTTACGCAATTCTCCTTGATAATAGTTATTCCACCCCTAAATCGATAACCGGGAGGGGCTTGATAATTCTAAGGACTTTTGCAATATTTATATTGAGCAGTATGTACAGAAGTATTGTAACGAACGATATTGTTGCACCTCTCTCAGCCCAAATTCCTTCGACAGTTGGGGAACTGATTAACCATGAGTTTCGCTTTGTAGATGTTTGCCCATTGACCAAAAGAAAGGATACATGTACTGAAATCATCCAATTAATCTTAAACGAATTAGTCACAGGTTCTCTGTCTCATAATATTACCAAGAGATTTAGTTACAACGAACTTAGGATACCTGACACTGTTCTTTTGTACAGAATATGTTTTTATGAGTATGGAGTGCGCCGAAAACATCCACGAATGTCATTATGCAACCAAACGGACGATAATATCTTCCCCTGTTCAGAAAATGATATAACTTCTTGGTATCGTTCTCTCAAGGATTTCCCAGAGTTTGAAGTCTTATCAAATTATTTATACTACGAAATCTTTGCCACATACTCAATGTCCAATGTAACACGCACAATCGCTCTCGAACAACTGGCGTATTGCCAAAAGACTGCAATTATTGCATGGACTCATCAAATTGATGCCACAACTGGACGAGTCCTTGGAAGAAATTCGCCACTAAAAAGAAGACCATACAAAACTACATATCAACGATACGTTGTTACAAAGGAGGAAATATGCGATTGTTACGAAGCAAAGCCTAGATCTGGTTGGCGGTGCAATTAGCAGACTTAAATACGTCGTCTGGCTTGTACTCTAGATTAGTGAAACTGGTTGACTCCATTGACCAGGCGAAATTCAAGAATGTTGAGTTTGCCTCGTTCCAGTCACAAGTGTTGTTCTCTAATATAGGAACAGTATTCTTTATTTTGCTGGGTGGAGCTGGACCTGCATTAATTGCATTTATGATAGAAAGGGCTTCTGTTGGCCTCTATTGATTTTTAGATTTGCCATAATTTTTTCACGCTACTGACATTAATTGCACAGGCAAGAATGAACTTAACTCCGTTGTACCATGAAAAATAGACATAGGTAAGCTTAATTTGGACATATATAGCATAACATGTTATATATTTCCTCCGTGCAGTTACATATTATGTAACTGCACGGTTTCTCATGTACTTTGGAATTATGGTATTTATGGTAGTAGCAAGTAGAGAATTAGATGCACAAAAAGATAGGACAGGAGGATTGCTACGGTTAACATTATTCAGATGATATGAAGATATGACTAATATGTTGATTAGAATATTAATTAGATTTATTCTAGCTTACTTATTCGAATTCCCTACTCAAAAATTGTTGTGAAAACCTCTAATTCTATTGGCCATGAGCCTTGTAAGAATTTTCATGAATAAATTAATATATTATTATATTATCATTACGTCTACATCTGTTGAGATAACTGCTGACACTCATTCATGTGCGTCTGAAAAATTGCTCCCTTAGATCTAACAATGCATACGCTTACCATAACCAATCTCTTTAAGAAATATTATAAAAGAAATCGAATGAATCATGCCACACAGAGCGAAAACTTCTTTGACCGATTTCAGTGAAACGGGGTCTGAATCATGAAATGTGCTTGGTTCTCTGGAATTTGAAATAGCTCTTGAAAGGTACTTCTTGTATGTTGCATTATCCATTCGGTACGCTGCTTTTATTGGAACATACGTGTCTTCCAGCTTACTCCATCTGCGCTCCAGCCCAAAACTTAATAACTGCCCGAATCTGTTTATTATTTTATACCCGATTACATGCTAACTTCAAAAGCACTTTCCCAAATTAAGGAAAAATTTGTTGTCTATAAAGCTAACCATAATCCGGTACAATTTGTATATTTCGCCCCACTTCCTACCGCTTTTGAAGAAGGATTCATTTCATTTTTATCACCTTTTAATTCCGTCGTCTGGGTTTCGTTGATCACTTGTTGCGTAATTATAACGTTAATTATCCAATGTGTGGCAACGTTAGAAACAGGAAATCCGGGCAGAGGAAAACATGTGAACTATTTCACCCGATATTTTCTAAATGTTAGTGTAATTCTTCTCGGCCATGTGGATGGTGACAGTTTTAAACTGTTTTACAATAGAAAAATGGTAGCCACACCGATCCTAATTGTTTGGTTCTTCGGTGCCTATTTCATAATCATGGAAAATTTATACATGGGATCAATCTTTTCGTGCTTGAGTGCACTTCGGACACCTGTTTTTCGACCAAATTGGAAGTCACTGCTCGATTCTAAAATCCCCATTATTACAGTTATTAAGTTTTGGGCTGGAGCGCAGATGGAGTAAGCTGGAAGACACGTATGTTCCAATAAAAGCAGCGTACCGAATGGATAATGCAACATACAAGAAGTACCTTTCAAGAGCTATTTCAAATTCCAGAGAACCAAGCACATTTCATGATTCAGACCCCGTTTCACTGAAATCGGTCAAAGAAGTTTTCGCTCTGTGTGGCATGATTCATTCGATTTCTTTTATAATATTTCTTAAAGAGATTGGTTATGGTAAGCGTATGCATTGTTAGATCTAAGGGAGCAATTTTTCAGACGCACATGAATGAGTGTCAGCAGTTATCTCAACAGATGTAGACGTAATGATAATATAATAATATATTAATTTATTCATGAAAATTCTTACAAGGCTCATGGCCAATAGAATTAGAGGTTTTCACAACAATTTTTGAGTAGGGAATTCGAATAAGTAAGCTAGAATAAATCTAATTAATATTCTAATCAACATATTAGTCATATCTTCATATCATCTGAATAATGTTAACCGTAGCAATCCTCCTGTCCTATCTTTTTGTGCATCTAATTCTCTACTTGCTACTACCATAAATACCATAATTCCAAAGTACATGAGAAACCGTGCAGTTACATAATATGTAACTGCACGGAGGAAATATATAACATGTTATGCTATATATGTCCAAATTAAGCTTACCTATGTCTATTTTTCATGGTACAACGGAGTTAAGTTCATTCTTGCCTGTGCAATTAATGTCAGTAGCGTGAAAAAATTATGGCAAATCTAAAAATCAATAGAGGCCAACAGAAGCCCTTTCTATCATAAATGCAATTAATGCAGGTCCAGCTCCACCCAGCAAAATAAAGAATACTGTTCCTATATTAGAGAACAACACTTGTGACTGGAACGAGGCAAACTCAACATTCTTGAATTTCGCCTGGTCAATGGAGTCAACCAGTTTCACTAATCTAGAGTACAAGCCAGACGACGTATTTAAGTCTGCTAATTGCACCGCCAACCAGATCTAGGCTTTGCTTCGTAACAATCGCATATTTCCTCCTTTGTAACAACGTATCGTTGATATGTAGTTTTGTATGGTCTTCTTTTTAGTGGCGAATTTCTTCCAAGGACTCGTCCAGTTGTGGCATCAATTTGATGAGTCCATGCAATAATTGCAGTCTTTTGGCAATACGCCAGTTGTTCGAGAGCGATTGTGCGTGTTACATTGGACATTGAGTATGTGGCAAAGATTTCGTAGTATAAATAATTTGATAAGACTTCAAACTCTGGGAAATCCTTGAGAGAACGATACCAAGAAGTTATATCATTTTCTGAACAGGGGAAGATATTATCGTCCGTTTGGTTGCATAATGACATTCGTGGATGTTTTCGGCGCACTCCATACTCATAAAAACATATTCTGTACAAAAGAACAGTGTCAGGTATCCTAAGTTCGTTGTAACTAAATCTCTTGGTAATATTATGAGACAGAGAACCTGTGACTAATTCGTTTAAGATTAATTGGATGATTTCAGTACATGTATCCTTTCTTTTGGTCAATGGGCAAACATCTACAAAGCGAAACTCATGGTTAATCAGTTCCCCAACTGTCGAAGGAATTTGGGCTGAGAGAGGTGCAACAATATCGTTCGTTACAATACTTCTGTACATACTGCTCAATATAAATATTGCAAAAGTCCTTAGAATTATCAAGCCCCTCCCGGTTATCGATTTAGGGGTGGAATAACTATTATCAAGGAGAATTGCGTAACACGTGAGTATCACACTCCTCGTGGAAGTGAATTTCAAAGCAATGGTCACAAGTATAAAGGAGATGAATAGGTTCACCCACGTCCACTTATCGAATGGGGTCATGTAGCCGGAAAATGTCAAGGATTCCTCCACTGGGGAACAAGTGGCAAACGAAAGGGAAATGTTATGCCAGAAAAACATGTGAAATTCTGGAAGAATTAAAGTCTGGGTGTAATCTGAATATCTTTGCATATCGGAGTAAACCTCCCTTGTTGGATACATGAATTTGATTTTAACGCCGATCACATGTGTTGCTAGGACTTCGAAAGTATTTCTGTTTAGATATGAGTGGACCATTTGAAAAATGATGTTGTTGAAGAGAGCTTCAGGGTTATGAATTAGTAACTCATGGCTTTTTCTTTTTCGCATCAACTCATCTTCTAAGTTCAATCTTCCCCAATTAGGGAAATAACTTATATAAGCCCACTGTAGCCTCTCGGATGTTGGCTTGACTCCTAGTACATTGGCCACGTTCCCTGAAGGAAATGCTCCATTCAGTACACGGCGGCAGAAAATACACAATTGTGCAAACCTTGTTGGTAACACCTCTCTTTCATCCTTCGTGATACGTTCCACAATCAATATGTATTTTAGGTGGTACTTTTCAAATAAAATTGGCGTTTCGAAGAAAACTGTTTCTCTGAGATTGTACAGAATATCAAGACCCGTCGAATTCCATGATATTCCACGACTTTCAGGTTGTAGGTAAAGTAGAGCAACGTTTTTTGCCAATTATTTGCCCAAGTTGAGAAATTCGCAAATTATTTATACTTAAAGAATTGTGTTGCATATCTATTTGAGATTGAGCAATTCATATTGCACAATAATTGCTTCATATCGGTAAAAAATGCGTCGAAATTGATCCCACATTTAGCCAAAGTTTAGAGCGTTACCAAAATGCGAACATTTTATCCCAAACGAGAATTTTTCCTGGAGCAATCCTAGGATTTCTTTGCCCCTGAAAAAATTGGGTCATATAAACATGTTTACACATTCGCAAGTATACAAGGCGGCCTTGTCAAGGCCACAAAATGAACTCATTTGGCTACATTAACACAGTCGAAAGATTTTAATTTTATTTAGTGTAGACAGAGTTGTATTTTGTAATCTATATTATAATTTCGAAACGTCCGTCCCGTGAAATTATCCGTGACATCCGAGCATTCTGATTGGCTGTTGACATTTCGGCTCCACCAAATACGAACTATGATTACGATCATGATTATCATTATCATTATCATTATCATTATCATTATCATTATCATTATCATTATCATTATCATTATCATTATCATTATCATTATCATTATCATTACCATTATGATTATGATTATGAATATGATTACGAATATGATTATCATTATGAATATGAAAAATACACATACACAAATTTCCTTACAAATATAAAAAAAATTTCGTTACCAACATAAAAAAGTTTCCTTAGCAACATAAAAAAATTCCTTAGCAACATAAAAAAAATTCCTGAGCAACATAAAAAAATTCCTTAGTAACGTTGAAAAATTTCTTTAGTAAAATAAAAAAAAATCCATAGCAACATAAAAAAATTCCTTAGCAACATAAAAAACTTCCTTAGCAAAGTTAAACAAATTCATGTGGCCCGTCTTTAGGACGGGCTTATAGGCTAGTGTGTTATAACTTGTAAACCAGTCTTATCGGATTGGGACGGCCTGGAGCACGTATTGAGTCCGGCCTTTTCAAAACTGATGTAAAATATCTAGTCACATTGTATGTATGTTGCTTCAAAGTGCGTCGTAAAATTAAATGACATCTAGGCCTCTATGTATGTCTTTCAAACCGCCGAGTAAATTTTAAAAAATGACACAAATGTTCGGCTCATTTCAATTTCCTTATCAATGATCGTAATTATGATTTGTAACGCAGCTCATAGAGTTAGAATTTTGGTGATAATTCCAAAGTCAGGAGTGTCGGGGTCCCTTTAGAATAAGCATTGAAACCTCATAAAACGGACCCGAAGGAGATCCAGAGTTAAAATTGACGAATTGTAATGTAATTATAACTTTTGATTTGAATACCTATAATTGGTTGAAAGTGGTACTGGTATTAAAGTAACTCAAAGCAGCCTGAACAGCCCAAAATTAAAACTGCGAAATTACTTCGGACGTTGCAAATTTTTTAAATTAAAAAAAAATTCTACCGACTTTAATTAACGAGATAATTTCTTAGGTAAGATAGTGCTGGAATCTCACCAGAAACAACTAAAACAATACTCGGATGAAATCAATTTGAAGCCAAAATACTTTGTAAAGTTTTGAGCAGGAGTTTTTCCAACCCATTACTCATATAATTAGGTAAATATAGTGCTGGTCAAAAAGTCAAAACCATTTGAGGAAATACTATTGTAACAAATGGGAGTCTTCCTTAAAAGCAACTGTAAAGCGTTGTCCTTCTGTTAAGTTTCTCTTCCCAGTTTTTGCTAGGGTATGCTACCCGGGAGTTTGGGGTATTGAGGTTTTGGTGGGTTTCGGGCGATTGTAGGAAAGTACAAACCGCTCATTACATACCGTCGAGAATCACATCCCTGAAAATACCAATATGAAAATTCATTTTTCAAAATTTTCAAAATTTGATATTTTCATGCTATTTCTGAATTTTTAGAAACACAAAAAAAGATAATTTTTTTAATTAAAAGTTTTTTTTTAATGAATTTTTATATTTTCAGGGATGTAATTCTAAACAAAAATTAGGTTTATTTTTTAAAATTGGGTTAAAATTCGAAAAGTTACAGCGTTTTTTAAAATCCAGATTTTGGCTGAATTGTTTTTTAATTCCGCGAAGGGCGTAAACATGCCCTTCGCATGTTTACGCAGGAAAAGGCAAAAATACGGGTCCACATATTTTTGAGCGTGAACAATTTAAAATTAGTCCGGTGGATATCGGCGATAACCACTTCGCACCTCCTCATTGTTAGACATTTCACGAACTTAATTTTTGGGATTAAATACGTGCCTAGGGTATGTAATGAGCCGCGTTTGTATTAAGCGGGTTTGTAACGAGCAGTTTGTAACGAGCGGTTTGTACTTTCCGCCGACCGTATTGGGCTGCAAATTTGAGCAATACTACCCGCAAAACGCAGGTAAAACCTCGAGGTTTTCTTTACACTGGTGTTTGGTAAATCTTCTCATGCCAAAAATTCGTCTTGGGCATTATGTAAATAGGTTTAAGCTAAATTCCGTTCAATTAACCAGAAATCATGTGTATAAATAGGGCGTTCGAATTCGGAGGTTTTTAAGAAACCGGTTTTCCGATTTTTCGGATTTTTCGAATTGAGGTAAAACCGGTTTTCGAATAATCGAATTTTGGAAAATCGTAGAAAACAGGTGTTCGATTCTTTGAACAAACCGGTTTAAAACCAATTTTAAAAATCGGTTTTATGGCAAATTGTAAAAAGTTTGCATGTACGTAATAATCAAAGAATGCAAAATTAAAATTAAAAGCAAACCTGGGAATATGGGATTACAGCACAATTATATAGTTCTTATCTCAACAACTAGAAACAGTAAACATTAGCTGCAAAAACGGTTTATTTTATTAAAAATCAAAAACCTGTTTTTGAGTGTGTGAAAACCGGTTTTTCACAAAACCGATTTTTAGAAAATTGTAAAACTAGTTTTTGGTTATATTGAAAAACGATTTTTAACATACATTTTCTTCGAAATTTGAAAAAACAATTTTGGATTCCCTACTTATAAACCCCTTGACATTCATTTTCTAATCACGGAGTTCAATTCTCTCTTTTTTTGAAATCAGATGTTACATGAGATTAGAGTTCGTGGAGGTAGGACTGAAATTGTAATTCTATATTTTGTATGACGCATAAACGTTCTCAAACTTGGAATATCCGGCATCGCAAATGAACCACGTCTGCCTTACGTTTTCCCACGCTTAATATGTATTTATCTTACGGCGTGTGATAGGACAATTATATCAAGTGTATAGGACGTACCGGTACGGCCTGGAGCCAGCGCTCCACATAGAAGCATCGTCGGTACGGGCCTGAATGTGTGTATTGCATAAATTATCCTGACATCAAAATCTCTTTTGGTGTCAGGATAAGCGGATATAGTGAAGCACGGAGCTGGTCTACGCATCTGGTATTTTTGTCAATAGAATTATTTATTGTAAGTCATGAATTAGTTAGCTTAACTTACGCGCCGAGAACCATACCAACTGACGGAGTAGTTTTTAAATTTTCATTATTCTATCGAAATTGCATCGTCTGGCTGAGAATGCGATGGTGTGAAGTGTAACCCTCCGATTTGGTTGAAATTTTGAAATTATGTGGTCCATGTCAATACAACAAACGTTTCTTCAGGCACTTTGTGCGATGGTCTGAATCTGCCAAAATATTTAAGTTGAAAGGTATGCAATTTTACCCGGCGGAGGTAGCAAACTCAACTTCCATTCTCTTTCCGTGCAAAAAATGGCATATTCTTCAGCTTTGAACTCAAATACTTTGCCAAATTTTGACCATCGCAATAACTGCCTGAAGAAAAGTTGGTTGTATTGACATGGACCACGTAATTTCAAAATTTCAACCAAATAGGAGGGTTACACTTCACGCCATCCCATTGTGAGATGGATGATAAGTAAAATGTCAGGATTTTATTTGGTTAAAACTTGGCGATGAGAACCACGCCCTCAGGGGGTGTGGTTTTTTAAATTTCGATTAACCTGTAAGAATTGACTTATCGGAACGACAGAAATGATCTATTGCATTTCCGGAGTTTAGTTTTATATTAATCTATTCTTCAAGAGCAACGCACTCAAGGGGTGTGGTTTACAAATTTCTAATGATCTACGTACTGGAATTGCCTGTTAGGGCTTATAAAAATGATATATTGCATTTGAGGGTTTGTTTACATTAATTTATCCCTCGAGAACCATACCCCCGAAGGGTGTGATTGTTAAACTTCAAATTTTGATTCTGTACTAGACTCGTGGGACCAACAAATTCATATTTCAGTTCACCTTGAAGTTTTGAATAAGTAGCTGACTCTTTAAATATAATTTTGAAATTGCAGTTAGGAATTTTTCTAGCTTTGATTATGCACCTCGGCCTTTTAAAAATTAAACATTGACTGCACTTTGGTCTTTTTAGAACTACTTATAACGACGATACGCTATTATACCCTGCCCATCCCTCTTTACGCTACTGATCATGCATTTTAACAAATTGGAAAAGGTTAGGCTTACCGTCTTTAGTGAATTCGAAGCATTCAATATTTATGTATGTATGCATGTAGTTACAAGTAAGAAGTCGTGAAAATCAAAAGTTCAAAAGTGTGACGAATCAATTCGAGTGAAATTGCCTTGAAAGATGTTTAGATATTGTGGTAGATTGTCGTGGGTGTTACAGAGGTTCATTATTGGTGAGTATGCGATCTGTTCGTCTTGTGGCATCGATTTTGACCATATGATAATTTTTGGATGTGGGTATCTGTGATAAATTCGCGCTTGATTTATTCTATCATGGCCAACGGCACATACGTGAATGACAGAATGCTATTGATGATCGTAAAAATTAAAAATATATATCGAGGGAAATAGAGTGGAGAATGGAATGATAGGCTAAAATAGCTAGAAAACTTTGAATATTGGTAACTCTAATTGAATGCAATTTGCAATTAATGGGCAAATTCGTGTATTAGTACAATCCGCTGTAATTACGATGCTTTGCAAAATCTCTGAAGAATCCGTGTCTTTATTTATGTACATTCGTAGCTGTAAACCAGTCTGACTTTGTTTAAGTCTAATTCTGTCCATCGAAATTTCGTCACGTAGGCAAGAACATGTAAGCAGTTATCGACTTACACTGTATAATTTATTAAGATGTTGTAGCTAGTTCTTTAGCGAATCGCATGAGACTTAATATTCTTACATAGGTGGAAAAATTATCATGCGATGGTTCGTGTGATGGTTTTTGCACAACTAAAAATTAGAAAGCCTATATTACACTGTGACCCACAAAACAAGGACACCTATGATTTTTTCAAATTTCTCAAAGACCCTCCAAAATATTTATATGCTTCTTTCAATATTAAGTACTACGGTGCGTGGTAGTCTTGTTGCAAAGTTTCGTCAAAATTGATGCAGGGGCGGAGAAGTTATCTAATAATATGTCAAAATCAGGTGGCTCATAAAACAAGGACAGGTTTGGAATTTCCATTCTGGCCAGTTATTTTGTATTTTATCTCACCAGAAACAACTAAAACAATACTCGGATGAAATCAATTTGAAGCCAAAATACTTTGTAAAGTTTTGAGCAGGAGTTTTTCCAACCCATTACTCATTGTGTGGGCCCTTAGTCTTATTTAGTGCTAAATTCTTCGACCAAATATTTATTCCGTGCATTGCCTGTGACACCAAACCACCAGTAAGGGTTTCAACGATGTGGAGCAATATGTCAATGCCCACTATGGCCGTGATGTGGTTCGCCTTAAACAGCAATCTTCAGCAAAAACTGGTCCAACTGGTAGTCGCCGTCCCCATAAATGTGGATCAATGCAATGCGGCTATGCCCCATCCTAAACTGGATTTGACAAATTTCAAATTTTGTTCCATTGAATTACTTTCCTTCTGCAGACTATCGAGCACGCACGCCGGACTTTGTTTACCGTTGATTTCGATGAGAGAAGCTTGAAAACCACTTTAGTCTGGTTTGCAGTCACAAAGGGACTGCTTGAGCGACGGAGAATGATGGATTTTTCTCTGCATCAGCGGAGGCATCCGTCCTTGCTTGTTTATTCACCGGAAGTGGTCCCTTTGGCCTTGAACGTTACTACGGAATGTCGCCTGACAATTTGGTGCTTTGAAATTTTCGATATACTTCACCGATCTGCAAGTAAAGCTTCTACTTTGCCCCTCCGCCACAAGGCCTGGAGTTTACCCCTCGCCATTGCATACCTGCCGAAGAAAAAGTTTAACTTACACCGACTATAGACCAAAATATCGCAAATATACTGACGATACAAATTCTGGCCCAGAGTCAATTAATTTAGCCCAGTGGAATAATAAACATTTTGTTTTTTTAGGATATGTCCTTGTTTTATGGGTCACCTGAATTTTACGTTTTTGTTGATTACCAAGTTGTATGTTTATGAACCAAGATGAAACGTTGCGATAAGACTACTATCCACCGTAGTACTTAATGGCGAACAGAACATAGAAATATTTTGGAGGTCGTTTAAGAAATTGAAAAAAATGATGGGTGTCCTTGTTTTACGGGTCGCAGTGTACATTTGGTATGGATGTTTGTATGTAAGTTACACGATGTCTGAATATCTCCAAACATGTATTTTTTATGTCATCGAAGGATATATTTAGAGTTGGGGAATTGCTCCATTTTGTATAAAGTTTTATGCACGACTTTTCATGTTCACGAATCAAAATAGATTAGTGGAAGCCGTGGTGAACCATAATAGTTAGCACATTCGCACAAGGTAAATAAATACATACATGTATGTATGCATGTACATTTACTAATGCTACATAGAATGTAAGTAAGATCTCTGGTAAACGATGCAAGTCGCTCCACTATCTTTGAATTGAAAGTAAAAATGATCTCGCTGGAAGATATTTTTAGACTGATGGTGATTTTTATTAAACAACTTTGTTTTAAGGTTTTGACAGTACATAGGAGACATTCATACATATGTAATAATATGTGGTCAGAAGTGACCATACAAACTACGCAGAGTTATGCTCAAACGAAGTGTCCCTTCTAATGAGGCATAAAAACAAAGGACCTTTAATCCTTGTCCTGGGAAAAAGGTTGGAAAATGCTCAGCCCTCATAAAAGTCGACAAACTTAAAAATTGATAAATATGGAAAACTTTGTTAACATGCATATTTTAACATCCTCCCTCAATTTTTAAAGTTCAATATCGGCAGTTCCCACTGGATTTGCCCTAACCGAAATTACAGTTGGCCGGCTTTCAGAAAAAGGAAAACACAAAGAGTGGCTTGAGCAACTATTATTAGTATGCAAAGGGTTAAGATCCATTCCATTGTTGACCAGGCTGGTTCATGCTTGTGTGTAGTGGATTGACCCTCCTTCGTCAGTGGAACCATTGATCATCAGACTGGTCCAGTTGAAACTAGGCTGCAAGTGCCAGTTGGCTTTCATCGTGAATAGTGGGTCGACTACCTCTTGGTGAACAAGGCTGGATTCAGTTCCTGAAAATTCAATATCATTTATTTTAAATTAGCATTCATTGGAAGGATGAACACGCTAGCAGGGCATTGTTGCAGCTTCCTCTCAATGGTGATATTGGACCCAGGGCAGTAGATATGATATTGTCCATGGTGTAGTTTGATTTGTACAAAATCCCATGGTTCAGCAAGGTTCTTGTCATAACAGTGGTCTATGTCAAAGTGATTGGAGTTCTTTGTTTTCGCTGTTGGCGTGCATCCTCGAGTGGGCGAAACAATTAGGTCGGGGGTTGTAGGCTCCTTAACATTGATGGAGTATACGCAGTCATCTTTCGTAGAAAGGATGGCATTATGGGGTCCCTTGTACTTTAGAACGCAGGTTTCATTCTTCCTTTCAACTTTGAGATCGAAGGAGTCTGCCTCGATGAGTTGCAAATCTTTGTTAATTTCAGTTGCTGTGAAGTCCACATACAGCTTGGTTCTGTCATCTGATATTTCGCACTTTTGAGATTGTGCGAAGCTGACTGGGCAAGCATCACCACAGGGTAACGTGAAATTAAAGAAATCCATTAGTGGTGCGTAAACTTTTCCTCGCCGCCACTGTCTTGTTGCTTCTCTAATTATTTCTCTACCTATCATGAGGCGACTGGTAAGGTAGGCAATTGCGAAATTGGTGTCAATGGATTTTCCCTTGAGTTCGTCGTGATCAAGCTGATGTAGCTGAAGCTGTTCTAGTGTAGCATTTAGGCTAACCTTAAGCTTCTCAATCTCTCTTTCCGATATTTCCACGCGACGTTCCAATTCATCCAGCATCTCTCTTTGTTCCGCTACTGTTCCTTGCAAAGCAGAGATTCTTCCAGTTTGAACAAACGAATTGATTGCTCCACCAACTGATAAGCCGGCTACAAGGACAGTCACACCAATTATTACTCCAACTGCAAGTAATGGGAGGACTCTCTTCACTCTTCGTCCAATCTCTCTGGTATGTCGCGAATTAATATGATCGGAGAATTTTCTTTTAGGGCACATTTTTTCTAGCTCATCCAGGAACATTTCGTCGTATATTTTGTTACATTTCTCGGTTGCATAGGCACTTAAATCCTTATGGAGTAGATCCTGTGTTAAAATTTCGCACGGGTTCATGAATTTGACGAGCAAGTGGACTTGGTTATATCCCGTTGTAACTGGGATTGGACTCTTTTTCCATAGTAAAGGGATCGCATTCTGATGTGTCACCCCACAAGCTTGCGTAATAAACATAAGAAGGATGGTGAGAAGGCTCATCAGTGAGAAGTTGGCTTGGAGGGGACCTCTCTTTAGTTTAGTTGGGTTGTCGTTGCTCTCCTTTGTCTCATTTCTTTCCATACTGAGATCGTGTCTCATCTTGAAATGCTGGGTCTTCAGTAGTGGCTTAGTTAATCCATCTGCAATTTGTTCACTGGTATGTACATATTCAATTGCCAACTGTCCTGTACTAACTAGCTCTCTTGTGTAGTGGTACCGGACATCGATGTGCTTGGATCTTGAGTGCATCTCTGGATTTTTGACCAATTTTATTGCACTCTGGTTGTCAACATGAATTATTGTTGGGGACTCTTGTGGGAATCCTAATTCTTCTAGAAATCGTCGTAACCAAACGGCTTCACGCGCTCCAGAAGCGAGAGATATATATTCACTTTCCATTGATGACATTGAGACAATGGGTGCTTTTGGCTTGACCATGAAATAACGCTGTCATTTAGCATGAAGACAAAACCTGTTGTAGATTTTCTATCCATCTTGTCGGAAGCATAATCTGCATCTGTATATCCCTGAGAATCATATCCTCACACGGTTTGTATTTGATTCCGAGTTCCTCGGTGCCTTTTAAATAGCGGAGGACTTGCTTTGCAGCTTTCCAGTGAGTTTCGTCGTATGCGTGCATAAACTGAGACAGGCGGGACACTGCATATGAGATGTCAGGGCGTGTGCACTTGGCTAGGTAAATTAATGATCCAACGAGCTGTCGATACGGAAGGGTCTCGTTTATTGTTGCGGCTGGGACGAGTTCTCCTGCATGAGGTTGCATCGGCACATTCGTCGGGTTGCACTCCAGCATATTGTACTTTTCAAGCAGGTTACGGATGTAAAAAGGTTGTGACAAAAGTAAACCATCATTTCCATCTCTGATTATTTGCATCCCAACATAGGCTGTGGGCTCCATTATCGTTATTTCAAAGTAGGATTTGATTGCATTGATGATCTTCTGCACGGCATTTTTATCTTTTCCAATGACCAGTGAATCATCCACCCATAAGCTGAGATAAGTGATTATTGCATCAACATCTCCAACAAATATACAGGGATCGCAGTAACATGGGTGCAAGTCGAATTTCTCGAGAAATTCGGTGAATGTTTCATTCCAGGTTCTTCCAGCCTGTTTCAATCCATATAAAGCCTTGATCAGGAGGCACACGATGGAGTCATCTCCATTGTGGAAAACCTCAGGTTGTGACATGTATATGGTCTCCTTTAGAATCCCGTAGAGATAGGCTGTCTGGACATCCAGCTGTGCGATATGCATTTTCTTTGCTGCAGCTATACTTAGTAGAAGTCTTATGGACTCGTACCGAGATACGGCGGAGAATGTCTCAAAATAGTCGACGCCTTCTTTCTGTCTATGCCCTCGTATGACAAGCCGGGCTTTAAATCGATCAATTGTTCCATCCATTTTACGTTTAAGCTTGTATACCCATTTACTGTCAAGTAATCTTGCATTGGCTGGCCTCTTCACGTATTTCCAAGTCCCATTTTTCTTATGACTTTCAATCTCATCTTGCATTGCCTTTATCCATTCTTCCTTCTCTTTGGACTCAACGGCTTCTTTATAAGTTGAAGGTTCTTTGTCTGCATAAATGGCATGAGCTTGATATCTATCTGGTTTCTTAATTTTAGCTCTGTCTCTTAAATTGCGAGTGGTTCCTGATTTTTTACTTGTTTCAGGCTAGACAACACGTGTCGTCCCTTGCGATGGAATGCGAGCCGTGTAGTCTCCTTTTTCAGTTTTAACTTGGACTTCTACCCATTTTCTCGTTGTCGGTTGTACTGGCTGTGGGTCAACTTGATCAGGCTGTGGGTCCTCGGGATCGTATTTCTCCTCGTCCGTCCATTCTGCATCATCTTGTGCATCATCTTGTGCATCATCTTTTGCATCATCTTTTTCAGATTTGGATTCATCAGGTTCATCTCTTTCTTCTTCGCCATGTATCATTATTGTCGGTTCAAAAGGTTCTTCGTGGAAAGATACATTTTTGCCTCAACCACTTGTCCGGACTCAGGGTCGTAAAGACGATATTTCTTGCTCTCTGATGCGTACCCACACAAGATAAGTCGCTCTCCCTTTGCTCCCAGACCGTCCTTTTCTGGGCTGGTATATGTGCAAATGCTACGCTACCAAAGGACTCTCAAATGACGGAGTGAAGGTTTCTTGCCAAATATTGCTTCAAATGCGGTTATATTTGGACTTTGCTTGTCCAGTATTCGGTTGTGGACGTAGACGGTGGTGGCAACGGCTTCAGCCCATAAAGATTCGGGTGATTTAGCTGCCAGCAGAATAGTTCGAGCACAGTCTTTTAAAGTTCTTATTTCACGTTCGGACCTCCCATTCATTTCTGGATTGTAGCTGACGGTTGTTTCATGAATTATTCCCCGGTCTCTGAAGTATGATGCCAAAGTAGAATTACAGAATTCTCCACCATTGTCTGAATTGCATATCTTGACCTTTCTTCCTGTTTGATTTTCCATAAATTCAATGTAGCATTTGATACGATCCTTGGCTTCGTCTTTGCTCTTGAGAAAATATACAGTGCGGAAGCCAGTAGCATCGTCTTTCAAGAGTAAGAAATATTGAGCTCCTCCCAGGGATGCAACAGGCATTTTTCCGGCGAAGTCCATATGGACCATTTCTCCTGGTTTTATCGTTTGCATTTCTTGTTGCGGCTGGAAATGGCTTTCGAGATTGCTTCCCAATCTCACAGTCTTAATCTTCTGTCCCCCATAATTTTATGTGACACGGCCTCCAGATCAATTCCACGAACTGCGTCTTTCTTGATGGAGTCCACCACATAGTTCATATTAATGTGTGTCAAGCGTTGATGCCATAGTTTAGCATTAGTCACGGGATGCATGTATGCAGCAATAATTTGTGAAGTGGGACGAAACTTCATGACATACATATCATTCTTGAACTCGGCAATTGGCCCCTTAAACCGTCCATCCTGATAAAATGTTGCTCCATTCTTGTCACGGACGATGGAGTACCCTTCTTAGCCATTGATCCCTCAGAAAAAAGGTTGACAGCCCCTTGTATGTACAACACGTTATCTATGGTACATTCCTCCCATATGCCGTTGATGTAAGCGTCAACTGTCACTGTCCCTTTTCTAGTGCTTGTGTAGCCCTTCTGTCCGTTAGGAAGACTGACTTGGGAGTGTCAAACTCTTCATATCTTGTAAACCATGCCTTATCTCCACAGACATGCTGGTTAGCTCCAGAATCGCTTAGCCACACTTGTTCAGTCACGGGTGCTTGCATGGGGGTTTGTATTGCATTTAGCATGAACGCTTTCCCAGGGCTTCTTTTGGCTTGTGCGGGATTATCTGAAGGTTTATTGCTCTGATTTTGTGGATTACTCCTGCATTCCCTTTTCCAGTGGCCCTTTTTCCCACACCCATGGCAGGTTGTTGCCTTTTTCAACTCTTCAATGCTCTGTTTCTTCTTGCCTTTCTTCTGGTCATGGGTCAAGAATGCCTTTGCTGCATCTTGATTGGTTGCTGCTGGTTTGGATTCCTTCCTCTCCAACTCCTCCTTCTTCAGACGGGCAAGTAGCATTATCATGCTCTGGTCCTTATCCGGAACGCTGTCCCATGCCTTTTTGAAGGCATTATACTCCTCGTCGGGGACACTTGAGACAATCTTTGTGACAATGGATGCTTCAGGCATGACGACTCCCATTTCATTTAGTCTTCTGCCCAGCTCTTCCACCTCTGCAAATGCTTCAATCAATGACTGACTCTTGCCAATTTTGTAATTGAAGAATCTAGCCATGGTATGTTGCTTGTTAAGCGAGCTTGAATCTGAATTGATGCTTTTCAGCTTGTCAAACATTGCTTTTGATGTAACGCAGAGAGTGGGGACAATGATGGATTGTGCTTGTATATCCTTCTTATCCCATGCTGGCTGTTGTGCTTCATCTGCAGGTCGTTGGGTAGTGCCGTTGACCACTTCCCACAGGTCATGTGACTTGAGAAGTAAAGTTATCTGAAGTCTCCACCTCGCGTAATTGGTGTCGTCTAGCTTGACAATGTGCGTAACATCTATTCTTTTGATTGTTGATGTCATCTTGTCGTCGTGGAGTAGGGAAAGCAGAAGCGAAAAACAGAAATAGACTTGTTACCTTCTCTTTGCCTAATAAAGAGCAGTAGAATCGAAAAAGGTCGAGATTTGGTAGACGAGAACTCAGGATTTGGGTAGAGTGGTCGTCCTCAATAAAACTCGTCCTCGGGCGGAAGGTTCAGCTTCGGGTAGAGTCAAAGGGTTGATGTCTCTTGTCCAAACAATGGTCCAATTCACGGAACACTTTTACAGGCTTACTCCGTCCAGACTGGCACTGGGCAGTGGAGACTTACTGCTATTATTAACTGATGAATTGACCTTTTCACTTCACAACAATAACACTGATCTACTTCAGTTTATCAAGTGTTGAACAGGAAACAGTTCTTCTCGTTGTGAGACTTTAACAGACTCTGAGACTGGGGCACTTTTGAGACACTCAATGAGGCAGGTTGAGATGAACAATATGAATCATACAAACTAACGGCTTTGCTACCATGAAAGTAAAAATGATCTCGCTGGAAGATATTTTTAGACTGATGGTGATTTTTATTAAACAACTTGGTTTTAAGGTTTTGACAGTACATAGGAGACATTCATACATATGTAATAATATGTGGTCAGAAGTGACCATACAAACTACGCAGAGTTATGCTCAAACGAAGTGTCCCTTCTAATGAGGCATAAAAACAAAAGGACCCTTTTAATCCCTTGTCCTGGGAAAAAGGTTGGAAAATGCTCAGCCCTCATAAAAGTCGACAAACTTAAAAATTGATAAATATGGAAAACTTTGTTAACATGCATATTTCAACATGAATGACGTCGAACTTGAATTTAACCGGTGACTCTCTTCCAACACACCGAGCTTTTGCTCATTTTTTCTCACTGCCAGTAGATATGGTATTCACCGCACCAGATCTAATGTCCAGTTTTTAAATTCAAATCTTCAAATTTTTACGTGATGCAGGTCTAAACATAATAAATTATTATTATTATAAATTATTATTTAGTAATAAATTATTTAAAGCAAAAATGCTTTTCCAAATCAATAGGATAACTTCAGCGAATTGAGCTGTATATATTAACACATATCAAACTCCAAAAACCTTACCATATAGGAATACACAAAATAACTTGAACGTTACTGACAATTACTTTAAAATCTATTTTTGGACTAGAATTACAAGGATTTTAAATCTCTCAATACTTCATCAGTCGAGTTGTTTTTCGATCAATTTTTTTGAAGTATTACAATTGCAAACATTTTTCACAACTAATGATGTTATGACATACATCTGCACCTTTGAAGGGAGAATTTCCAATAACGTTATCTTGCTATAAATTTGTCTTAATGAAATACGATACAATCTATCCTAACCCACCTGTCTGCATAATTCCAAATAGTAATACAGTATTTATCATTTACACCAATAGAAACATAGTATTACTTCTAGCTCTTTGACTATATGCATATCACTCGAATATTATGTTTGCGAGGGGCCAAAATTGTGTATGGGCAGGCGGAGCAAGGACGCCTGTGGCACATACATGTTCAGTCATTTATTTAGTGCTGAATGAAGAAATTATTCATTCAATATTCAAAATTAGAATTAATATGGAATTAATATTTTATTTTGATTTTTTGAATAATGATTATTGAGTGAATATATATTCAATTTGTGTGAATGAATATTTTTTTGCATCCTTCATATTTAACTCAATACACGGGAAGTTGAGAAATTCATAATACTGTGAAGTTTGAATAACATGAATAATGAAAGAACTGTGAATAATGAAAACAGGTTGACAAGTAATGAATATTTTTTTTACAAATAAGGAATGAATATTTTTTAAGAAAATTTGGTATGGACAAAAATCAGGGTAGTGCAGCTTTCAAAGGGGTGGAGGTATTTGGTAAGCTGGAAAGTACTTGGAAAATCTATTAGGAACTGATCTTTAAGGATTTTGTGTTCCAATGTAGCTTCACTCAGGGAGGATGTTGTGGTAATAAAATAAATCACGATGGAAATAGAGGAAAATTTAATAAACAACATGTAATTGAGTAATAACTGAATCTGTGCACAAAATGTGGATACAAGACTTATGAGGGGACGTTCGTTGAGAAGCTCTAAGTGGGAGCAACTTAAACGATTTGCTATCTACATACATATATGTATGTATGTAAATATTGTTAAATTCCAAGACCTGATGAATATTTACACTGGTTTGAAGATCTGAATGGAGTACTCCATCCGGTCTCAATATCAAGATATGTTCCATTTGTTGCTTAAGGCAAGGTGAACTTAACAAAATACTGGCTACGTGAAGATAACTACGTGTGTAAGGTAAGGTATTTGGTAGCAAATTTAAAGTATATTAACTTTGTACAAAGCAACATGTCATTATTCACCAACTTGTATTCTTTAAAATTATACCCAAGAGTATACTTAAAGAGTATACTTCAGAGGAGTAGTTGTCTACCACTCCCGTTCAGATTTTGATGCCATTTGGATATTTTGTGTTGTTGCTTGTCAGGTACTATTAAAAAAATAAAAATTTCAAAAGCTTATTTTGATATCCGTTCCGATGAAGCAACTATGTATCTAGAGGATCAAGAATAAGCAAAAATTATCAAACTCGGAGCAAAATTAAATTTTTTGCGTTGGTTTCAATCAAGTTTAGATTGTGTTTGGTGTACATTTGAATGGGTGTGCCATGCGCAAATTGGGCTATGGGGTAAAGTCCTTTGGCGGTTTTTGTTCACTCATGGGGTACTACAAAATATCCTACGGGAATCAAATTCTGGGAGGGAGTGGTAGACAACTATTCCCCCTTAGGCAAGCTAAATTGGAACATATTTCCCTCCAAGCTTAGGGTTTGTATGTAAGGGTCCCCTTCCGGTGTAATTACCTATTGTGAAATGCATAATAATAATTTTTTTATTTATGCCAATTTCCTGTAGCCTTTATTGCTTGCAAAACTTTTCTCTTTTCCTATGAATACATAAGAACTACCAGCATAAACTAGATAGCTACATATGTAGAAAGCATTATTCAGACCGGCTCACGGAATTTAAAGAATATTAGAAATTGTTATAGTTTATTACGTTTTTAACGAACCAGTAGAATGAATGTTTATATTTTAAAATTTATATAACTTCAGTACGCTTTTACACCTCACGCGGATTCGCCTATGTTCCCACTTCAAAAAACTTCGAATATTCTCAAATTATGTTTCTCAAATTTCACAAGTGTTTCAGAATAGCAAGAATTATATAACAATGAAGTCGGGCCCATAGCTGAGTGGTTAGGGCATCCATCTCTTACCGCAGAGGACCCTGGTTCGAAATTGGGTGTGGATGGAGTTTTTGGTAAATCAACATCAGTGTACTGGATAGTTGTCTACTTGAGGATAGTCCGTGCCTGAATAAGGCTAAAGACTCGTACGGTACATGCTAATGAGTGATACGTGTTTTCTCCAACCCAGTGATTTGCATTCGCGCTACTGATATGATAAGTAGTATTATGCAATTATAACTGTCCAAATGGAACCTATTCCAACCTACCTAGTTAACATCTACCTGTCCTACCTATCCTGCCTAGATGTAAGAGCCATGAGCTAATACGCGTACGTTAAACCCCACCTGTTTTTTATATTACGATAAGAAAATTAATTAACCGAAATAAAAGGATTCAGTCAGCCAGGACAAGCAATTTTATGGTTAACTTTTAATGTGACCATCCAATCAAAGCTTGCAAGGTTCTGAAATAGAATTGTACTCGTTCCAACAAGAACACAACGATTGCCACACTTATTAAAATACTACAAACATAAAGCAGCGACAATAATTGAACCGTAAATCCAGACGAATTAATTGTAAATGTCCCTTTATAAAATTTCTCAACCCTAGAAGCATTACCAATGTGCCAATTCCAATACAATACTTTATAATTTAGTCAATAATCTAATTAAATTATCGATTAAATTATAAAGTCTGATATTAAAAATACATATTTTGTATATCACAATTTCAGTCTTGGGACAAGGTCACGGATGCGATGATGACTACCAGGAGGACGAGAATAGAACAGAATGCCCCGGATCTAATCAAGATACTGTTGAAGAAA